>NC_041393.1:354551439-354558859 GCF_002162155.2 Triticum dicoccoides
TTTTTTTGTTTGACCTTTTCCTTTTTTTTCTATTTTCCTGTTTCTTTTAGTTTTACTTTATATGCAGTTTTTTTTATAATATATCAACTCAGCCCCTAAATTAGCATTATTAGTTAGGCTACTGTCATAATTAATTTGGCACTAAATAAATTAGTTTTACATTTGTTTATTATTGAAAAGTATTTAATAATTGTTTTAGCCCCTGTTTTTATTTAGTTTAGGCACTTAAACATTTTGAAAAAGGTTGGTTCCAACACCCAAAATAAGTTACGGATTATTTGCCACATGATGATCATTTTAAATTCTAACGTTTGAAAACCTTTATTGTTTGCCTGATTTTGAATTTGAATTTGAATCGGCTTGAACCAACTCGAGTTTATCAACAGTAACCGAGGTGACGTGGCACCATTAGCAGGGGTTTACTGTAGCTTAATTATCCGAGCGTCACAATTCTCCTCCACTATAAGAAATATCGTCCCGAGATTTAAGAGGGAAGTAAGGGGGGAAGGTTCGGGTTACGAAATTCTAGGGAGTGTTCTTGGTCTCGGTTGTTCTTCTCGAAGAGGTCAATCCATTACATTGAAGTCTTCATTTGTCTACTTCAGGTTATCATTGTGATGTCGTTCTTTTCTCGGGAACTCCAACGTACTTATGAATAGGTAAGGGGCAGCCCGGCTACGACAGAATGCTTATGAGGGAAACAATCTGGGGGTTAGCCCATGAATGAGCATAAGATTATCTCTCGAGTTGAACATATCGAATACATCAAGAGTAAGGTACGAAGGTACAATAAGAGGTTCCAAGTGGATAGATAGTTGCTCGAAGTCTGAACCAGAGTGAGAAAGGGTTTCAGAGCAGCGAGAGTAAGTATTGCGTCTGATACCAGAATAGAGCATTAGGAAGGTGGTCCGTGAATTAAATACGAAGCCAAGCGCGAGGAATAACTTCGACAATAGGGTGTATAGGAGAGTCAGGTTTCGATCCTGTGGAACTGTGGGTTATGGGCCCACCAGGTGGGTTGAAAGTGGAAGGGTGGTGACATCTTGCACAGCCGCGACAGAGAGGCATGTCAGTGGATAGCTTGTCAGGTATGCTGGCAACAAGGTCGGTACCAAGGGCGAGGGACAAAGAGAACCATTATCCTGCTCGTTCAAACGAGGCGGGCCAAGAGGCAAAGTTCTCGTCTGTCGGCGGTTACCAAAATGTCATCAACAATAGAAACAGGGTCTCACTGGCAGAGTTGTACACCGAGGTGTTTACATAAGCAGTGAATTATTACTGCTTAGATCATATAGATTATAGAAGAGGTTTAAACAAACCAATGGAAGGAAAATATGATCATCAGATTAGACAGAACAATGGAAAGGAAAATATGTTTAAACACATATTTCGAGGGTATATCCTTCCCAAGGACAAGCAGAGCAAGATATCCATGACAGGATATAAAGTACAAAACCATTTAGGTAAGGGGGGAGGAATCTCATGATATTACTCATACAACGGTGTTAGGATAATTGATAATTAAAATATAGCATCGTGCTTCAAACGTGCATCTTGAAAATCGGAGTACCATTGACATGCTTCGAGATAGCAGTGACATGGTCTTCAGGTGAAGATCAGACTTTGGAAACACGAAGGATCCATCAAGAATAACTTGTAGAATAAGTCTTACAATTTCCTCATGGATGAATGGATAACCTTGTTGAAAAGGAATCTGTAATGATAGGTCCTCCAGCCGGGGGGGGTGCTAGGCATGACATCATGTTACCGGGTCATCAAAGGATCAATGTCATAACTCTTGGAAAGTTGTCTCAACCATCATATCTGACCGAGATTCAGATCCGATTGGTGTCAGGATACCTGAGACTCAGGATGTCCGAGAAGAAAAGGCGCAACACAAATCATTGAAATGGCATTGCAAGCTTCTCGGGAAATGAACTATGGGAGCGGGTTTCTGAAGCAATAGTTCACCATTAAACTAGGGAGAGGACAAGGAGGTGTCTGGTGAACTCAACGGCAATTCACCGAGATTCCCAAAAGATGGATTTCCACCATTAAGTGAACAAGGAGATAACATTTGTCAGATCAACTGATATAAGGAAGTATGCTGGAGGAAAACATACACAATTAAACATTGGTTGAAGGGTGCGCCCGAAGTACGGGTTGGGTTGCACGACCAATGTTAGAATGGTGATTCAATTAGCGAAGGACTTAGAATGAACTATCGCCCATTCACTTCAAAGCAATAGGGTTGCTAGGAGTTTTGAATTCACACGTCATAGCTCCATTGTCGGTATTCCGGTTGAAAACAATACGGGGACCAAGGAATGAACGAAGATGGCAAGAAGTATTAAGATATCAAGAATTATTAAGAGGTGGTGAAATTCTCACCACATTCTTGACAAAAAGTGATGGTAATACTTCCGAGGTAAGGAAGATCAACTGCTGGGTAGCAGTGATCTCAAGGTTTACACAAAACGCGAACAAGTTGTGTTGAACGGAAGGCAATAAAGTGGTCGATGAGAACAGGGATCATCGAGGGGCAAGGATGGTATTACCCATCATGAATTCAATTGAATTCCTGGAAGAGCTCATAAGGTTGATGATGATCACGACACAATTGTCGAGAGATTTCATGCAGATGTAGTCAATCAACGACGACATCAAGTCAAAGGAATGATGAAGCAAGAGGTTATTGGAACCACAGTTACGACACAAACTTGAACTCAAGCTTGTTGTTTAAGGTGAAAGGGTATGACGAGGAAAAATCGACGTAAGGTTAGTTCATCGTCGAAAATTGGTGCTCCGAGAATAAGGACCAGGTAGCACCGTTAGAATCGTCACGACAATGATATAGCCAAACAGGCTAGGAATGGCGTGATCGGGTACAAACTCGTACTTATAGAAGCTTACTGAAGAGTTGTCGAACCGTAGAGCGGACTCGGTTCAGTTATCGGTGTCTTTGAGTGTTCAATAACTCCGAGCCCATGAAAAATTGTAATCGGTGAGTATGTAGTACTTGATGAAGAACTCATAAGAAATTATGTAGTTCCAAAATAATCTCGAGATACCAGGTGGTAATACTCGACGACAGATCAAACTAGAAGTTGAACTGGGGTATTGCTCTATAGAAGACAAGTGCTTAAACTTGCACAGGACATGATATTTAAAGGAGAACATGCTCAGAACCACGATTGCAAAAAGGCCAGATCTCAGATATAAGATGAACTTATACCAAGGGAATAATTGATTTTAAAAGAAGCTTTGATGAGAAGATGTACATCGTGTCCATGGGCATGAACGCAAAGTTCAAGGTCGACTCCCACTTCTCCAATGCACAACCTTTCATTCACTTCTCGCGCTCAATGAAGTTGTAGTTTTGAAATTTTATCTGGCAAAATACCAGAAGAGTACGACTCGTGAAAACTTTCGAGTTCACGCCTATTAAGGAAGGCATAGGTTCAACCCATTGGGGCATCTTAAAATCATATACCAAATCTTCAGAAGTAATTAACTCAAGCTCAAAGGCAGAGCATGGTTGAGAAAGCAGAGGATACAATCTACCAAAGGCATTATGTATTAGAGGAAAGGCTCACAAGGTTATTGAATATGAAGGGCGTTGTCAGATAAAATCCAACAAAGGATTTGCTGGTCCACAAGGGATCTGACATGAGCATCGGTACTCAACTAGAGGAAGAAGATTGCAAGGAGATCAGATTATAGAAACAACTGACTAACTCAATTGTCAACTGCAAAGGAATTATGATTTCCAAATCAAGGGATCAGAAGCAATGCTCTGAGTAGGGATGGATAAGTTGAATAGCCTTAGGGTACAATCAATGACAATTGGATTGGTCGAGAACCAATTCCAGTTAAAAGAATGGCAGCTTAGCCGGAGAAGTAATTTATAAGGATCAATGATGATTGCGTGCATTCGCAAACATATTGAGTCAACAGACTCAAAATGATAATGACAAGGAATGTCATTAAGACTAGGAGACTTATGGGATTAACCATAATGCGAGCAAACAAGAATCTCAAGAGCCAAAGGCTCCAGAGGATTTTCGGAAGATTGAATAGTATTTTGAAGACTTTTGTGAAACTCATGAACAACTGGGGATGAGCGGATACTTGACAAGTGCGGCGATTTATTTGAAGGGGTATTCATGTGGCAAAGAACTGCTAGGCAGTAGGCACGAAGTATTCTCGGAACAATAGAGAAAACTTCGGATATCTTGTAATAACAAGAACAATGGGGAATGATCGTAAGAATGGCAAGTGTAAGTAGTTATCCATAAGGATTTATTGGTGGTCGGGAATAGCAAAAGTGATGGGCACAAAGTCTCGAGAGAATATCAAAGAGTATCTCCGAAATCTTCTGGTGCAGTCGATGACCATCTGGACTGAAGGGGCTCTCCGGGAGAAAGTATTTTCGAGAACCTAAAGTTAGTTTTTAGTAAAAATCGTTTAACCCGAATAGAAGAGGGTTCAGAATCCCAGAGTAAAGGTCGAGGAATAAAAGATCCTAATACCTCCCGATGGCGACGTGGGCCCATGGGCCACACAGCCATGTTAGTAAAAGTTTTTCAACGACTAGACTCGACTTCGGCCAAGGAGTTGGAAAGGGGGATTCCTACAGGCAGTCGGCTCTGATACCAACTTGTGACGCCCCCGATTCAATCGTACACTAATCATGCATGCAAATGTGTACGATCAAGATCAGGGACTCACGGGAAGATATCACAACACAACTCTACAAATAAAATAAGTCATACAAGCATCATAATACAAGCCAGGGGCCTCGAGGGCTCGAATACAAGTGCTCGATCATAGACGAGTCAGCGGAAGCAACAATATCTGAGTACAGACATAAGTTAAACAAGTTTGCCTTAAGAAGGCTAGCACAAACTGGGATACAGATCGAAAGAGGTGCAGGACTCCTGCCTGGGATCCTCCTAAACTACTCCTGGACGTCGTCGTCAGCCTGCACGTAGTAGTAGGCACCTCCAATGTAGTAGTCGTCGTCGATGCTAGCTCCTGGCTCCTGGACTCCAGCATTTGGTTGCGACAACCAGAAAGAAAGGAAAGGGGAAAAAGGGGGGAGAAAGCAACCGTGAGTACTCATCCAAAGTACTCGCAAGCAAGGAACTACACTACATATGCATGGGTATATGTGTAAGGAGGCCATATCAGTGGACTGAACTGCAGAATGCCAGAATAAGAGGGGGATAGCTAATCCTGTCGAAGACTACGCTCCTGGCAGCCTCCGTCTCGCAGCATGTAGAAGAGAGTAGATTGACGTCCTCCAAGTAGCATCTCCAAGTAGCATCTCCAAGTAGCATCGCATAGCATAAACCTACCCGGCGATCCTCTCCTCGTAACCCTGTGGAAAAGCGATCACCGGGTTGTCTGTGGAACTTGGAAGGGTGTGTTTTATTAAGTATCCGGTTCTAGTTGTCATAAGGTCAAGGTACAACTCCAAGTCGTCCTGTTACCGAAGATCACGGCTATTCGAATAGATTAACTTCCCTGCAGGGGTGCACCACATAACCCAACACGCTTGATCCCATTTGGCCGGACACACTTTCTGAGTCATGCCCGACCGCGGAAGATCAACACGTCGCAGCCCCACCTAGGCACAACAGAGAGGCCAGCACGCCGGTCTAAACCTAAGCGCGCAGGGGTCTGGGCCCATCGCCCTGAGCACACCTGCACGTTGCGTGGGCGGCCGGAAGCAGACCTAGCCTAGCAGGCGTTCCAGTCCAATCCGGCGCGCGTCGCTCCGTCGCTGACGTCTGAAGTGCTTCGGCTGATACCACGATGTCGGGATACCCATAACTACTCCCGCGTAGATGGTTAGTGCGTATAGGCTCGTAGCCGACTCAGATCAAATACCAAGATCTCGTTAAGCGTGTTAAGTATCCGCGAACGCCGAACAGGGCCAGGCCCACCTGTCTCCTAGGTGGTCTCAACCTGCCCTGCCGCTCCACCACAAAGTAACAGTCGGGGGCCGTCGGGAACCCAGGCCCACCTCTACCGGGATGGAGCCACCTGTCCTTTCAGCCCCCTCATCAGAATCACTTGCGGGTACTCATCGAGCTGACCCGACTTTAGTCACCATCTGTATAGTATGTATGTATGTATAGTATAGTATATACCCGTGATCACCTCCCGAGTGATCACGGCCCAATAGTATAGCAAGGCAGACTGACAAGAATGTAGGGCCAATGATGATAAACTAGCATCCTATACTAAGCATTTAGGATTGCAGGTAAGGTATCAATGACTGTAGCAACAATGACAGGCTATGCATCAGAATAGGATTAACGGAAAGCGGTAACATGCTACACTACTCTAATGTAAGCGGTATAGAGTAGAATAGGCGATATCTGGTGATCAAGGGGGGGGAGGGCTTGCCTGGTTGCTCTGGCAAGAGAGAGAGGGGTCGTCGGTGATGTAGTCGACCACAGGGGCATCAGCATCGTCACGGGGTCTACCGGAGAGAAGAGGGGGGGAGAAACAGTAAATACATAGCAATCAAGTGCATAACAGGACAACAAGCAGAGCTAGACGTGTTCTAACGCGGTAGTAGGTGATACCGACGAAGGGGGAAAGCATCCGGGAAAGTGTTCCCGGTGTTTCATGTTTTCGGACAGATGAACCGGAGGGGGAAAGTTGCGTGTTTGATATGTTAGGGGTGTGTGGTGGACGAACGGGCTGCGAAACCGGAATCGTCTCGTCGTTCTGAGCAACTTTCATGTTGAAAATATTTTAATCCGAGTTACGGATTAAAAGATATGATTTTCTAAAGATTTTATTAATTTCCGGAATTTAATTAATTAATTAATTAATTCAAAAAATGAATTTATGACGTCAGCATGATGTCATGCTGACGTCAGCAGTCAACAGGGTTGACTTGGTCAACCTGACAGGTGGGTCCCATTCGTTGGTGACTGTTAACTAATTATCTTAGTTAAGTTTAATTAATAGTAGTTAATTAGGTTAATTAGTCATTAGGTTTAATTAATCAGGATTAATTAAATTAATTATTTACTTAATTAATTATTTATTTAATTAATTTTATTCATTATTATTTTTATTAATTATATTTATCTAAATTCCTTTTCCCTTTTTCTTTTTTTTTCTTTTAATAAAACGTTATGGGGGCGGGCCCCTGTGGTCAGTGGCCCATGGGGCCTTGCGGGCGTTGGGTGCATGGTGCGGTCGCCACCCGCTAACGGGCGAACCCGGGCGGCCGCCGCAGGCGCGCGCGCCAGCACTGGCGAGGCGGGCTGGGCGCCGGCTGCAGGCGAGAGGGGAGGCGGGCCACGGCAGGGCGTGGCCGGCGGGCGCAACAGCGGCCACGGCGCCGGACCGGGAAGGCGCGGGCGAGGCCACGGTGAGCGCGGGAGGGGCGTCT
>NC_041393.1:354560013-354574117 GCF_002162155.2 Triticum dicoccoides
TTTTTTTGTTTGACCTTTTCCTTTTTTTTCTATTTTCCTGTTTCTTTTAGTTTTACTTTATATGCAGTTTTTTTTATAATATATCAACTCAGCCCCTAAATTAGCATTATTAGTTAGGCTACTGTCATAATTAATTTGGCACTAAATAAATTAGTTTTACATTTGTTTATTATTGAAAAGTATTTAATAATTGTTTTAGCCCCTGTTTTTATTTAGTTTAGGCACTTAAACATTTTGAAAAAGGTTGGTTCCAACACCCAAAATAAGTTACGGATTATTTGCCACATGATGATCATTTTAAATTCTAACGTTTGAAAACCTTTATTGTTTGCCTGATTTTGAATTTGAATTTGAATCGGCTTGAACCAACTCGAGTTTATCAACAGTAACCGAGGTGACGTGGCACCATTAGCAGGGGTTTACTGTAGCTTAATTATCCGGGCGTCACAGATGCCCCCAGGGCTGAAGATGCACCACCAAGCGACCAGGCGCTAGGGGCTCCATTATCTCAGGAGGCGCCTCGACCTCCGGAAGACGCAGGCCACGTCAGCGCCCCCACCCTCGTCGAGCATCCGGTGTACTTTGTCAGCACGGTATTGCGGAATGCAAGAGCATGGTACCCCAGGCCTCAGAAGCTCTTACTCGCGCTCTTGGCGGCCTCGCGCAAGCTGCGGCACTATTTTCAAGGTCACCCCATCAAGGTCGTCTCGGCCTACCCGTTGGAAAGGGTACTCAGGAGCCCCAACTCCTTTGGGAGAGTCGCCGAATGGAACATCGAGCAGCAGGCGTTTCAGTTGGAGTTCAGCACAACTAGGTTCATCAAGGGAGCCGCACTTGCTGATTTCGTGGAAGAATGGACAGACGCACCAGAGCTCAAGGTGGGCGAGGATCGGTCTCTCTCGCCAGGAAGTGAGGCACCAGATGGCTGGGTCATGTATTTTGATGGTGCCTTCTCGTGGTAGGGTGTGGGGGCTGGTGCAGTGCTTATATCACCCACTCAGGACAAGCTCTACTACGCCATAGAACTATGTTTCTAGCAGGGCGAGAAGGTCTCCAACAACATAGCAGAATATGAGGGCCTCATAGCAGGCCTGAAAGCTACAGCAATACTAGGAGTGACGCGCCTCGTTATCAAGGGCGACTTCCAACTCCTCATCAACTTCTCCAACAAGGTGTACGAGCCGAAGGACGAGCACATGGAAGCATACCTCGCGGAAGTCCGCAATATGGAGAAGCAGTTTTGGGGGCTGGAGTTGCAGCATGTGCCCCGCGGCACCAACCAAGAGGCTGATGACATCGCCAGGAGGGCATCCAAACGGCTGCCCCAGGAGCCTGGCGTTTTCGAGGAATGACTCTTTAAGCCGTTGTCGGCACCACCACTTTCAAGAACGACACAACCTCGAGAAGAGCTCCCTCAGCCACCTACCACAGGAGCCCCAGCCTGTGGCTAGACCTCGGGAGCGCGCCTAGTCTTGGCGCTGGAGCCTCAGGAGGGATGCTGGACCAACGAATTCAAGGAATACTTGACCCAAGGGACGCTACTAGAGAAAGAGGAGGACGCGGAGCGCTTGGCCCGGCAGGCCACGGTCTCATGCATCCAAGACGGTGAGATATACCGGGAGCGGCTGAATGACGTTTCCTTATGTTGCATCTCTAGGGAAGAGGGGAAGGAGTTGCTGGTCGACATACACGGCGGAGATTGCGGGCACCACTCATCGTCACGGACCCTCGTCGGCAAGGCATTTCGCAGTGGATTCTATTGGCCTACAACACTCAACACCGTGACCGAGCTGGTGAAGTCCTGCGAGGCCTGTCAATTCCACGCCAAGTAGATCCATCAGCCAGCTCAGGGCCTATAGACCATCACGCTCTCGTGGCCGTTCGCGGTTTGGGGGCTGGATATCTTGGGCCCATTCCCTCGAGCGCCTGGGGGCTACCACTACCTCTACGTCGCCATCGACAAGTTCACCAAGTGGGCGGAGGTGGAAGCCGTCCGCACCATCCCAGCCGGCTCCGCGGTCAAGTTCATCAAGGCGTCATGAGCCGGTTTGGGGTCCCTAACCGCATCATCACTGACAACGGTTTGTAGTTCACTAGCAATCTCTTCAAGACGTATTGTGCTAACCTTGGAACGCAGATCTGCTACGCTTCAGTGGGGTACCCCCAGAGCAATGGCTAGGTCGAACGTGCGAATGCAGAAGTCCTGAGGGGCCTCAAGACCAAGACCTTCAAGAAGAAGCTGGAGGCCTATGGCAGGGGCTGGAACGACGAGCTCCAGCCCGTGCTGTGGTCCATCGCACCACCGCCACCAAGCTAACGGGCGAGACCCCGTTCTTCCTCATCTATGGAGCAGAAGCGTTTCTCCCTCACGAGGTTAGGCGTCGCCTCCGCACGGGTCCTGGCGTTTGATGAGGCTCAGCAGGATGCCACGCGGGGGATGGACCTCATGCTTGGGGAGGAACGCGCCATGAAGCTGCGCTACGGGTGGCAAGATACCAGCAGGTGCTGCGGCGGTATCACTGTCGCGGCGTCCGCCCCAGGACGCTCGAGGAGGGTGACCTCGTCCTGAGGCGGGTGCTCTAAAGGGAAGGGCTACATAAGCTCTCACCCATGTGGGAGGGCCCGTTCAAGGTCGTGCACGTCTCCAGGCCTGGCGCCGCGCGCCTGGAGACCCAGGACGGGGTACCCATCCCGAACGCCTAGAACATCCAGCACCTCCGGAAGTTTTACCCCTAAAGAAAGGCCCGGTGTCTGTGAAGTAGGCCCAGTGCCTGTGAAGCTCGCGGCCCATGACACTCTCACGTAATAATGAGTGGGGTCGTACACGCCCCGGAGTCTCAGGAGTGCCGCCCTTGGGCCTCGGGGGCTCCCTCCCACGCCCAGTGGCAACACTTAGCTCCGCGCTAGTGAGAAGACTTGAAGACTAGACTAAGCGTCGGATGCGGCTTTTCATTTGCTTTCAGCAGTTGGCTCGCTCTTCCTTGGTTGAACCTTGATTAAAGTTGCTTCTGCTGTTCCTTGCTGGTTCTGTTTCATCGTCTTATGCGTCCGTTTTCTGTCTTTAGCTCTTTGTCTGACTTGCTCTCTCTTGCATACCTCGTGAGGGGGCTATACGGGCGCCCTCATGAGCCTTTTTCTTCTGATTTTCGCAAGGCACTCTTGTTCGAATTCGCAGTGGGAGCACCTCCCTTGGTCTGTGCCCCTCGGGTACCACGACACGAAGCGCCGGGCCACGGCCGGTAGCCCTTGCGACCATAGTTCAGAAAATGATAGTCTCTCAACGAGTTTTTTGCAGCTCCTAAGGCGCCCGGCAAGGCATGAAGCGGGCACCTCGCGAGGCGGAAACTACTTCAAACGTGCCAAGCTAAGTAGTTCCTACATGCCGACGTACAACAACAACGCCATGACACAACACAAGAATAATAAATGCAACATGTTAACTACAAAATCATAGTTTGTTGCACGCCCCCACGGGGCCCCATACTTGTCTCTCTCAATGCAGGAAGGAAGGAAAACAAAACAAAAGCAGCACGAGCCTTGCAGTAGTTCGCGAGGAGGGATCTACGGCGACCTCCTGAGCTCAGCCAGACCCCACCTCGCGCTTCATCGGAGCACGGTGACGGGATGACCCGCTGCCGCCCTTGAGGCGGGCACGGCAGCGTGGCGGTTGATCATAGCCTCCGCTGGAGGAGCTGTCACCGGAGGAAGAGCCGCCGTAGCCTGACGAGCCACAGTCGCCACCGGGAGTAAGTTCGCATTCACCATCACCATGACCGTCGCCAAGACCGAGCACCACGTCGCCGTCATTGTCTTCAGGGCAGCACCCAACGCAGCGGCCATCCTCTCCGAGCACCCTCCTGTAGAGGGTTGCGTCGCCATCATACTTGAAGTGGAGGGTGCACCACCGGTGTCACGCCCAATATGCGACCCTATCCAAAAGGAACTCGAAGGTCCCACCAAGGATAGACCCGCATATTGAAACACTTTTGCAAGGTGGATATCATTACATCAACATTACATAATAGATGGGGATACATACATAAGGCATACAATGCCACACGAATACAACATCATCTTACATAAGAGCACCATCCGACTACGGATGAAACACAAACAAAAACTCAAACGACATCCACCCTGCTAGCCCAGGCTGCCGACCTGGAACCTATCCCCTAATCGAAGAAGAAGCAGAAGAACTCCAAAACAAGCAAACATCGCTCTCACGTCATGACCATCGCAAAACCTATACCTGCAACTGTTGTTGTAGTAATCTGTGAGCCACGAGGACTCAGCAATCCCATTACCATGGGTATCAAGACTAGCAAAGCTTAATGGGAAAGGAAGGGGTAAAGTGGTGAGGCTGCAGCAGCGACTAAGCATATATGGTGGCTAACATACGCAAATAAGAGCGAGAAGAGAGCAAACGGAACGGTCGTCAACTAGCAATGATCAAGAAGTGATCCTGAACTCCTACTTACGTCAAACATAACCCAAAGACCGTGTTCACTTCCCGGACTCCGCCGAAAAGAGACCATCACGGCTACACACGCGGTTGATGCGTTTTAATTCGAATCTGGTGTCAAGTTATCTACAACCGTACATTAACAAATTCCCATCTGCCTATAACCGCAGGCACGGCTTTCGAAAGATTATACCCTGCAGGGGTGTCCCAACTTAGCCCATGATAAGCTCTCGCGATCAACGAAGGATATACCTTCTCCCAGGAAGACCCGATCAGACTCGGAATCCCGGTTTACAAGACATTTCGGCAATGGTAAAACAAGACCGGCAAAGCCTCCCGCTGTGCCGACAAATCCCAATAGGAGCTGCACATATCTCGTTCTCAGGGCACACCGGATGAGCCAGACGTCGGGTTGGCATAGACCCTGATTGCCCAGGGGGCGCCGGACAACGCGCGGTTTGGACCAACACTTAGACAAGCATTGGCCCGGGGGGGGCTAAAATAAAGATGACCCTCGGGTTAATTACTCCAAGGAAAATGTAGGTGGTGGTGAGGCAAATGGTAAAACCAATGTTAGGCCTTGCTGGAGGAGTTTTATTCAAAGCGAACTGTCAAGGGGGTCCCATAAATCACCCGACCGCGTAAGAAATCACTAGAACATGCTCAAACACACATGTCAAGATTGCAAATAATAACAATTCAGACTTTGCAGAAAATAACATCAGGTTGCAATGTTTAGAGCTATCAAACAACATGTTACAGGAACTTATCATGGCAAACAAAGGCATGTCATGAATCTACTAAATGCATAGATCAAAAGTCCCTTACTGACCATAAGCTAAAAAGGAACAGAAAATATGATGGCACCCATGTAAACATGGCAAGTTATATTACAGATTCAAACATGGCAGGAACAATGATAAGTAGGCATGTTGATGAGCTTGTACCACTCACCACAGAGCAATACATGGCATGGAAGGCACCCAACAGTAAGAAGACATGTTTATGAAGCTAAGAATGGCAATAGCAAGTTCATAGAGTGCATGGAACACTAACAACAATCATGGCAACAACTGATCATAATGTTAACAGGCTGACAGCAACATTATTTAGCAACTTTGGAGCAAGTTTACAACAAGCTACAACAGGCTATAAATGCAACCAGGGGCATGGATGGATAGAGCATGACATGTAGAACAAAACACTCTTAGTGGACATCTTCAGATTATGTATAGAATGACTTGTAGCAGCAGGTTTACATAGCATCACGAAATAACAGATTTAGCCTAGCAAAACAGCAACAGCGAGTACCCTACTTAACAAGCTCGATTCACTCACCACAAGACATTGCATGACAAGATAAGCATAGCATCAGCAAGAAGACATGTTTATGAAAGAAACCAAGGCAAGAACAAGTTCATAGCATGCAAGGATCAACTACAACAACCTTGGCAAAACAATCTGCCAGGAAACATTTTGGAGCAAAAGTAGAGCACACAAATGACATGCTAGGCTACTCCATAATTGCAAACAGGGGCATGAGTGGATAGAGGATAACCATATGTTCAAAACATCCTTACTGAAGTATCTCAAAATATGCATGGATCTCTTTGTAGCATCAAGTTTACATGGCATCAAAATAACAGCAGAACAGGGACTAAAATCAGCAACATCACGAAGCCTAGTTTGCATGCTTGTGCTAGTCACCACATTGATCACAAAAATACATGGTAAGCACCAATGTAAAGAAGACATGGCATAGTTCAAAACACATGTAGACATCAACCTCATAGGATGCACACATCAATATGGCAAAAATGACAAATGAGCATGTTCGGTTAAGAGACAGCAGACAACATCATGAAGTACTCTTGCAACGATCATTCAGGCATCAGGATGAACTCAAATGAACATGATGCAATGGAATGAATTGAAGTACTCGTCGAGGCGAACAATTTGACATATCACACGCACAAAACGGAGCTACGGATGCAGAGATATGATACGATGAACATGGCATGATAATGTGCAAATATTCGGGACTTAGCAGAAAATCTCACCCCGGGGAAACGGTTGACCGTGGCATGGATTACGAGGCGGCAACGGATCTCGCCGGATCTCCGCCGGAGAAGATGGGGAAGACGGCCGGAGCTCGGGGAGGAGGCTGGGATGAGGCCGGGAAGGTCGGGGACGACCGGATCCGGTCCGGCCCGACCGAATCCGCGGCAAGGCGGCACGACAGCCGGCGACGTAGGGCGGCGGAGGGGCGGCGCGGGGCGCGGCTCCGGCGGAGGATCCCGGGAGCCGAGGCGGCGGTGGGCAGGGAGGCGAGGTCGGGCGCGCGGGCCGGGAGGCGGGGAGGCGGCGCTCGGTGCCGCGGGTGACGATGGGGGTCATCGGCGGCGGAGGCGCGGCCACCGGCGGGATCAGGCGCGGGCGGCGGAGCACGTCGGAGCGGCGGCGGGGCGCGGGGAACCCGAGCGGCGGCGGGGGGGCGCTCGGGCCCGCGGGGCGTGGCGGCGGGCGCGACCAGGCCGGGGAGGGCCGGATCTGGGTCCGCAGCGGGCCTACGGCGGCAGGGGCGGCCAGGGGAGACGTGGCGCGTCGTGGTTGGGCGGCGGGCGGCGGCTGGACATGTCCGGGCGGCGGGTGGACGTGTCCGGCGGCGCGAGGATGAAAATGGCTAGGGTTGCACCACGAATTTCGGAGGGGGGTGTTTATATAGGTAGAGGGAGCTACGAGAGTCCAAATGAGGAGTGATTTTCGCCCACACGATCGTGATCGAACGACCGAGAGCATGGAGGGGGAGTTAGATGGGTTTTGGGCCACTTTTGAAGGGGTGTTGGGCTGTAAAGAGAAGGGGGGTTTACGGTTACCCGGTTAACCGTTGGAGTATCAAACGGACTCCAAATGGCACGAAACTTGACAGGCGGTCTACCGGTGCTATACCAAGGCCGCTTGGCAAACCTCGGGCCATTCCGATAAAGTTTAACACCCACACATGAGAATAAGGTCTGAGAGGGGCGACGGGCGCGCGCGAGAGGTCCGGACTCAAAACGGACAACGGAGAGAACCGGGAGAACCCGAACGGATGCAAGTTTTGAAAAACATGCAGATGAAATGCAGATGATGACATGGCAAAATGCAACACGCAAGAAAATGACATGGCAACGACGGTGAATAACTGGCAGACACCTGGCGCAACAAATCCGGGGGGTTACAACACTCGTCCACTAACAAGAGATCTCGTCCCGAGATCTTAGGACCGAGACGGAAGGGAAAAGGGATGAGGTGAAACAAGAACTCAAGAGAAGAAGCAAGGAATCGAGAGCACTCGAGAAGAAGATAGGAACAACGACAATGACGAGAATCAAAAGCTCACGGAATCAGATAGACTATGAAACCACTCTGGTTAGAACGGGATAAGAAAACGAACAAGACTAGAAGGATTTAGGCAGCACTCCGACTGAACATGGAAGGAATAGAACACGAGCTAGAGAGGATGGAATGATACTTGATGAACTCTTGAGGAATGAATTAAATCATGAAGAGCCACCATGAAGAACTCCGATGACAAAAGGATGATGAGATAGAATGAAGGAAGAAAGAATAAGATGAGCCTTGCGATGATTTACATGGAGGTTCCGACGAAATGGCCGAAGAAATTCGAACTCCGGGAAAAAGAAAAGATGAAAACACTTGGAACTAGAATGTATTCCTCACGAACAAACTCCGAGGGAAGGATTACTCACTTGGATGAAATAAGAATAAGATTTATTGTATGCTTATCCTTCATGAAATTAAATTGATGACCACCAATGGATTTATGCATACTACTTATTCTTCTTGAAAAAGATTGAGAAGTGACATAACACAAACTTGAGCAGGTCTTCCTGAACCACTGGCAGGATTGGAAAGAACGAATGAATTTAAAATGATAGTCAAGGAAAAAGGAATCTGAAGAAACCACCGTTAGAATTCGGAAATGACTGACGAAAGAGGATGAATCACCAGGAAGAATTAGAAGAACAAATAAGCTAGAGGGGATTACGATGCAAAAGAATAAAGAGATCATGAGCTGATTAAAGAACACTTGAATGAAGCACTGGGATAGATAAAGAATGATAACTGGAATGATCGCCTCCGGTGAAAAGAAAAGGAAAAACAACTCCTGACAAACTCCGGATGGTTGAGAAAAGGAATATCTGACAAATGGAATAATTCGAGAGGATGATATGAAGCTAGAACCATGAATCTTCGAGAGGACAGACAAGATTTAGAGGAAAAAACTGTTCTTCGGTCTTCAAATGTCGACGAGAAACACCACCAAAATTATTGAGATACTCCGGGAGAACGAAAAAAAGCGAAGAGGTAGAGGCAACAATGAAAAGATTTGAAATCGATCTTGGAAAGGCATCTGACTGATGGGATCCATTCTTACGTCGCACTTGGAAAAGAATTTGAGAATAACTCCGGGGGAATTAGAAGAGTCAGGTAAGATCCTGGGAAAAAGACCTGTGTGTTAGGGCCCACTAAAAGAGATAACACCGTTGGAAATGATTCTTGAAAAGATAGATGATGCACCGGAACAATTGAATATTTGAATGAGGTGACAACCTCGAATGAACTCAAACACAGGCGAATCTCCTGAGATGTCTTGTACACACCGGAATGATAAACTGACGAGAGGCGAACGAGCGAAGAAAAAACACTTGATCCAAGGAAAATAATGTGATCACTCGAAAAACTTGAATTGAGTCCACCGGAGAAGAGATGAAGAATGTCCACCGAGACGAGAATTTACCGATTGAAATGATTGAGGGAAGACTGAAGAGGCTCTACAAGAATGAAATTGATGGTCGAGAGAGACTCAGACTCCGGGAAGAAAAAGGGTGGGAGGGCGGGAAAACAAAGGCAACTTGGAAGGGGAAATCGACGAATATCTTGACGAGAAAACACCGGTTGAAAACATTGAGGAGAGAGAGCAAAAACTTCACACGAGTAGGATGGATACTCGATAACGGACTCCGGCTTCGAGAAGAAAAGGGGTGGGCGGGTGGGAAAAGAAAACAACTGAGGAATGAAATTGGCAACGATGAAGAGGCTCGAGTCAACTTGACGAGAAATGCACCGGATGAAAAGAGCTGAGAGCCAACGATCAAAAAAACGAACTACGTGAACCTAAAGAAAAATTTGAAGGGGAAGAGGAGTGATTCAAAACACCTACGTCAAGATTCCTTACCAGAGCGACAAAGGGGCTGAGGAGTAAAAAGAATTCCTACTCTCTGATATAACCAGACTCCGAAAACAGTTTTGTTCTAGACTCAACAACGGCCAAAACTACACGATCAATCAAGGGGGCTCCTAGGGTCGGTCGAGGCTCTGATACCAACTTGTCACGCCCAATATGCGACCCTATCCAAAAGGAACTCGAAGGTCCCACCAAGGATAGACCCGCTTATTGAAACGCTTTTGCAAGGTGGATATCATTACATCAACATTACATAATAGATGGGGATACATACATAAGGCATACAATGCCACACGAATACAACATCATCTTACATAAGAGCACCATCCGACTACGGATGAAACACAAACAGAGACTCATACGACATCCACCCTGCTAGCCCAGGCTGCCGACCTGGAACCTATCCCCTGATCGAAGAAGAAGCAGAAGAACTCCAAAACAAGCAAACATCGCTCTCACGTCATGATCATCGCAAAACCTGTACCTGCAACTGTTGTTGTAGTAATCTGTGAGCCACGAGGACTCAGCAATCCCATTACCATGGGTATCAAGACTAGCAAAGCTTAATGGGAAAGGAAGGGGTAAAGTGGTGAGGCTGCAGCAGCGACTAAGCATATATGGTGGCTAACATACGCAAATAAGAGCGAGACGAGAGCAAACGGAACGGTCGTCAACTAGCAATGATCAAGAAGTGATCCTGAACTCCTACTTACGTCAAACATAACCCAAAGACCGTGTTCACTTCCCGGACTCCGCCGAAAAGAGACCATCACGGCTACACACGCGGTTGATGCGTTTTAATTCGAATCTGGTGTCAAGTTATCTACAACCGTACATTAACAAATTCCCATCTGCCCATAACCACAGGCACGGCTTTTGAAAGATTATACCCTGCAGGGGTGTCCCAACTTAGCTCATGATAAGCTCTCGCGATCAACGAAGGATATACCTTCTCCCAGGAAGACCCGATCAGACTCGGAATCCCGGTTTACAAGACATTTCGGCAATGGTAAAACAAGACCAGCAAAGCCTCCCGCTGTGCCGACAAATCCCGATAGGAGCTGCACATATCTCGTTCTCAGGGCACACCGGATGAGCCAGACGTCGGGTTGGCATAGACCCTGGTTGCCCAGGGGGCGCCGGACATCGCGCGGTTTGGACCAACACTTAGACAAGCATTGGTCCGGGGGGCTAAAATAAAGATGACCCTCAGGTTAATTACTCCCAAGGGAAATGTAGGTGGTGGTGAGGCAAATGGTAAAACCAATGTTGGGCCTTGCTGGAGGAGGTTTATTCAAAGCGAACTGTCAAGGGGGTCCCATAAATCACCCGACCGCATAAGGAACGCAAAATCCGGGAACATAACACCGGTATAACAGAAACTAGGGCGGCAAGAGTGGAACAAAACACCAGGCATAAGGCCGAGCCTTCCACCCTTTACCAAATATATAGATGCATTAATTAAATAAGAGATATTGTGATATCCCAACATAAACCTGTCCACCATGGAGCAATCTTCAACTTCACCTGCAACTAACAACGCTATAAGAGGGGCTGAGCAAAGCGGTAACATAGCCAAGCAATGATTTGCTAGGAAGGGTGTCAAAGGTTAGAGGTTCATGGCAATATGGGAGGCTTGAAGAGTAAATGATAGGTAGCGCATCATAGCGATAGAACGAAGCAACTAGCATAGCAATGATAGTAGTGAGATCCAGGGTAGCGGTCATCTTGCCTAAAATCCCGCAAGGAATAAGAACGAGTCCATGAAGAAGACGAACGGATGAAGCCACGAAGACGAACCAAGCGTAGACGAACGAATCCTCACGATCGCAACGAAACGGGAACTATCGAAAAGAAGCACACAACATGGTAAACACACCACACATGAACAAGACATGATGCACAAACAAGTATGATGCATGACAACGCTACATGAAGCTACTCATGGCAAGAGATGATGCAAACAAGAGCAACACATCAAGGCAAGTTTAAATGAGGCCGGGAACAACATATAACAATTCTGGTAAGTCCTCATATGCATATTTCGAAATTGGTCCAGATCTGAACAAACATTAAGTCGAAGTTGTTAGACAGCAAGTTAAGATGAACCAAGATGAACTACACGAGATTCTAGTCAAGTTACATATAAAGTTCATTAGATTTGGAGCTACGGCCTAGAAGATATGAGCAAAACAAGTTAAACATGGCATTGATGCAAAATGCACTCAAACATCAAGCAAACACCTCAAAACATGGATGCAACATGATAATATGAAACTACATGAAAAATCAATCAAGTTTCATATAGAGCACTCTCAAAACGGAGCAACGGCTCAACACACACATGAAACAAGTTATAGCAACAATATGTCCAAAACAGCAACTAGGCATCTTGCAAGCATCAAACCAGTATACTACCGCATCCCAACATGAAAACAAAAGACATGGGCATGATGTACAGGTAAAGCATAACAAAACATGAACACTGAGCTATCTCCAGAAATCACTAGAACATGCTCAAACACACATGGCAAGATTGCAAATAATAACAATTCAGACTTTGCAGAAAATAACATCAGGTTGCAATGTTTAGAGCTATCAAACAACATGTTACAGGAACTTATCAGGGCAAACAAAGGCATGGCATGAATCTAATAAATGCATAGATCAAAAGTCCCTTACTGACCATAAGCCAAAAAGGAACAGAAAATATGATGGCACCCATGTAAACATGGCAAGTTATATTACAGATTCAAACATGGCAGGAACAACGATAAGTAGGCATGTTGATGAGCTTGTACCACTCACCCCAGAGCAATACATGGCATGGAAAGGCACCCAACAGTAAGAAGACATGTTTATGAAGCTAAGAATGGCAATAGCAAGTTCATAGGATGCATGGAACACTAAAAACAATCATGGCAACAACTGATCATAATGTTAACAGGCTGACAGCAACATTATTTAGCAACTTTGGAGCAAGTTTACAACAAGCTAAAGCAGGCTATAAATGCAACCAGGAGGATGGATGGATAGAGCATAACATGTGGAACAAAACACTCTTAGTGAACATCTCCAGATTATGTATAGAATGACTTGTAGCAGCAGGTTTACATAGCATCACGAAATAACAGATTCAGCCTAGCAAAACAGCAACAGCAAGTACCCTACTTAACAAGCTCGATTCACTCACCACAAGACATTGCATGACAAGATAAGCATAACATCAGCAAGAAGACATGTTTATGAAACAAACCAAGGCAAGAAAAAGTTCATAGCATGCAAGGATTAACTACAACAACCTTGGCAAAATTGAATAACATGTAAACAATCTGCTAGAAAACACTTTGGAGCAAAAGTAGAGCACACAAATGACATGCTAGGCTACTCCATAATTGCAAACAGGGGCATGAGTGGATAGAGGATAACCATATGTTCAAAACATCCTTACTGAAGTATCTCAAAATATGCATGGATCTCTCCGTAGCATCAAGTTTACATGGCATCAAAATAACAGCAGAACAGGGACTAAAATCAGCAACATCACGAAGCCTAGTTTGCGTGCTTGTGCTACTCACCACATTGATCACAAAAATACATGGTAAGCAGCAATGTAAAGAAGACATGGCATAGTTCAAAACACATGTAGACATCAACCTCATAGGATGCACACATCAATCATGGCAAAAATGACAAATGAGCATGTTCGGTTAACAGACAGCAGACAACATCGTGAAGCACTCTTGCAACAATGATTCAGGCATCAGGATGAACTCAAATGAACATGATGCAATGAAATGAATTGAAGTACTCGATGAGACGAACAATTTAACATATTGCATGCACAAAACGGGGCTACGGATGCAGAGATATGATACGATGAACATGGCATGATAGTGTGCAAATATTCGGGACTTAGCTGAAAATCTCACCCCGGGGAAACGGTTGACCGTGGCACGAATTTCGAGGCGGCGACGGATCTCGCCGGATCTCCGTCGGAGAAGATGGGGAAGACGGCCGGACCTCGGGGAGGAGGCTGGGATGAGGCCGGGAAGGTCGGGGACGACCGGATCCAGTCCGGCCCGACCGGATCCGCGGCAAGGCGGCACGGCAGCCGGCGACGCGGGGTGGCAGAGGGGCGGCGCGGGGCGCGGCTCCGGCGGAGGATCCCGGGAGCCAAGGCGGCGGTGGGCAGGAAGGCGAGGTCGGGCGCGCGGGCCGGGAGGCGGGGAGGCGGCGCTCGGTGCCGCGGGCGGCGACGGGGGTCATCAGCGGCGGAGGCGCGGCCATCGGCGGGATCAGGCACGGGCGGCGGAGCACGTCGGAGCGGCGGCGGGGCGCGGGGAACCCGAGCGGCGGCGGCGGGGCGCTCGGGCCCGCGGGGCATGGCG
>NC_041393.1:354574676-354643167 GCF_002162155.2 Triticum dicoccoides
GGATCTGGGTCCGCAGCGGGCCTGCGGCGGCGGGGGCGGCCAGGGGCGACGTGGCGCATCGTGGTTGGCCGGCGGGCGGCGGCTGGACATGTCCGGGCGGCGGGTGGACGTGTCCGGCGGCTCGAGGATGAAAATGGCTAGGGTTGCACAGCGAATTTCGGAGGGGAGGTGTTTATATAGGTAGAGGGAGCTAGGAGAGTCGAAATGAGGAACGGTTTTCGCCCACACGATCGTGATCGAATGACCGAGAGCATGGAGGGAGAGTTAGATGGGTTTTGGGCCACTTTGGAAGGGGTGTTGGGCTGCAAATAGAAGGGGGGTTTACGGTTACCCGGTTAACCGCTGGAGTATCAAACGGACTCCAAATGGCACGAAACTTGACAGGCGGTCTACCGGTGCTATACCAAGGCCGCTTGGCAAACCTCGGGCCATTCCGAGAAAGTTTAACACCCACACACGAGAACAAGGTCTAAGAGGGGCGACGGGCGCGGGAGAGAGGTCCGGACTCCGAACGGACAACGGAGAGAACCGGGAGAACCCGAACGGATGCAAGTTTTGAAAAACATGCAGATGAAATGTAGATGATGACATGGCAAAATACAACACGCAAGAAAATGACATGGCAACGACGGCGAATAATTGGCAGACACCTGGCACAACGAATCTGGGGCGTTACAGCCGGCTCAGACCCCGCGCGCGGGCAAACGTCTGCCAGCCTCGGGCCAAGGCTGCGTTGCTGGCGACGGAGACCTCCACCGCGACCCAGGAGGCCCTGCTGAAGCAGTCGTCTGCCTGCAACCAGAACCCACCTCGGCCAATGGCCGACAGCTCGCCAATGAAGAAGCGCGGGAGCTGAAACCAATTGCCGGCTGGGTTTTCCGACCACACGATGAATTCCGGCAGCACCTCCGTAGAGACGAAGCACGGCCGGGGAGGCCGCGCGGCCACAACACGCCTTCCTCCACCAACCGAGCTGCCTCGGCATGGGCGGCCCCCACCAAGTGAAGGGCCACCGCCGCGGCCGTGGGGAGCCATAGCGGGGGTCGCAGAGTTCTTGCGAGGGCGACCGCGTCCGCGCTTTGGTGGAGGAGAGCCAGGCCCTTCCTGGCGAGCCTTCCCCTTCTCCGCGGCCAAAAACCTCTTCGCGGGCACCATGGGGGACGCTGCAAGCAACGGAGTGATGGAGGAGAAGCAAGCAGAATGGGAAGAGATGGGCAACGAGGGCTCTCACCCCTCCTCATTTATTGACCAAGGGAGGCCAACCATCGACCTCCACGATCGCAGGTAATGACAACCCTTTTTGCATGCAGCGTGGACTCGTCACGTTGGGCAGTTACCGAGGCAGCATGGGGAAGCGGAGACGCCCATGTCCAATCAGTCGCCACGTGTCGACCAAGGTTGCAGGCTATTGGGGCCCGCGGCGCTCTGATACGTCTCCAACGTATCTACTTTTCCAAACATTTTTGCCCTTGTTTTGGACTCTAACTTGCATGATTTGAATGAAACTAACCCGGACTGACGTTGTTTTCAGCTGAACTGCCATGATGTTGTTTTATGTGTAGAAAATAAAAGTTCTCGGAATGTCCTGAAAATCCACGGAGCAACTTTTTGGAAAATATAAAAAATACTGGCGAATG
Source organism: Triticum dicoccoides (assembly GCF_002162155.2). Taxonomy (NCBI): domain Eukaryota; kingdom Viridiplantae; phylum Streptophyta; class Magnoliopsida; order Poales; family Poaceae; genus Triticum; species Triticum dicoccoides. The sequence continues at coordinate 354,576,314 of NC_041393.1, forward strand.
AATCAAGACCAGGGGGCCCACACCCTGTCCACGAGACAGGGGGGCGCGCCCCCCTATCTCGTGGGCCCCCGGACCTCCACCGACCTCAACTCCAACTCCATATATTCACGTTCGGGGAGAAAAAAATCAGGGAGAAAGTTTCATCGCGTTTTACGACACGGAGCTGCCGCCAAGCCCTAATCTCTCTCAGGAGGGCTGATCTGGAGTCTGTTCGGGGCTCCGGAGAGGGGGATCCGTTGCCGTCATCATCATCAAGCATCCTCCATCACCAATTTCATGATGCTCACCGCCGTGCGTGAGTAATTCCATCGTAGGCTTCCTGGACGGTGATGAGTTGGATGAGATTTACCATGTAATCAAGTTAGTTTTGTTAGGGTTTGATCCCTAGTATCCACTATGTTCTGAGATTGATGTTGCTATGACTTTGCTATGCTTAATGCTTGTCACTAGGGCCCGAGTGCCATGATTTCAGATCTGAACCTATTATGTTTTCATGAATATATGTGTGTTCTTGATCCTATCTTGCAAGTCTATAGTCACCTATTATATGTTATGATCTGACAACCCTGAAGTGACAATAATCGGGATACTTCTCGGTGATGACCGTAGTTTGAGGAGTTCATATATTCACTATGTGCTAATGCTTTGATACGGTGCTCTATTAAAAGGAGGCCTTAATATCCCTTAGTTTCCGCTAGGACCCCGCTGCCACGGGAGGGTAGGACAAAAGATGTCATGCAAGTTCTTTTCCATAAGCACGTATGACTATTTACGGAGTACATGCCTATGTTACATTGATGAAATGGAGCTAGTTCCGTGTCACCCTATGTTATAGCTATTACATGAGGAATCGCATCCGGCATAATTATCCATCACTGATCCATTGCCTACGAGCTTTTCACATATTGTTCCTCGCTTATTTACTTTTCCGTTGCTACTGTTACAACTACTACAAAAACCCAAAAACTATTATCTTTACTTTTACCACTGTTACCTTTACTATCATACTACTTTGCTACTAAATACTTTGCTGCAGATACTAAGTTATCCAGGTGTGGTCGAATTGACAACTTAACTGCTAATACGCAAGAATATTCTTTGGCTCCCCTTGTGTCGAATCAATAAATTTGGGTTGAATACTTTACCCTCGAAAGCTGTTGCGATCCCCTACACTTGTGGGTTATCAAGACTAATTTATGGCGCCGTTGCCGGGGAGCATAGCTCTATTCTCTGAGTCACTTGGGATTTATATCTGTTGATCACTATGAAGAACTTGAAAGACGACAGAACTACGATTTTGCGCTCAACTACGAGGGGAGGTAAGGAACTGCCATCTAGCTCTGCACTAGATTCTCCTTCCGTTATTAGTAGGCTTGCGACACCTAAACCTGCTACTGCTATGAATTCTGATATGTCGCATGTTATTGATGATGCCACTTCTGCTATGCATGATGAAACTACTTCTGTGCATGATACTACTTTGCCATTAGGTGAATTTCTTAATGAACAACTTGCTAGAGTTAGGGGGAATGAAATTATTGAAGATGCTATTATTGATGATAGTGATGATGAAAATTCTCCCAATGATTTTGAATTGCCTGTTGTTCCTGAGGGTTATGTTATGAATGAAGAAGGTGCTAGAGCTATCTTTGCTTGCAATGATAGATATGATCTTAAAAAATTATTAGCTAAATGGAAGCAGCACTCTCTTAATGCTAGAATGAAACCTGACCCTGCTTTATCTACTTCACCTATCTGTGTTACTGATAAGGATTATGAATTCTCTGTTGATCCTGAGATTATTACTTTAGTACAATCTAATCCTTTTTATGGCCTTGAATCTGAAACTGTTGTGGCACATCTTACCAAGTTGAATCATATAGCTACCCTGTTTACTAATGATGAGAAGTCTCGCTATTATTATATTCTTTAGATATTTCCGTTCTTGTTAAAGGGTGATGCTAAGACTTGGTATAATTCTCTTGCTCCTGGTTGTGTGCGTAGTCCCCAGGATATGATTTATTACTTCTCTGCTAAATATTTCCCTTCTCATAAGAAACAAGCTGCCTTGCGGGAAATATATAATTTTGTGCAAATCAAAGAAGAGAGTCTCCCACAAGTTGGGGGGAGGCTTCTCTGGTTACTTAATGCTTTGCCTTATCATCCTCTCTAGAAAATGAAATACTTGATATCTTTTATTATGGACTAACCGATGCTTCCAAGGACTACTTGGATAGCTGTGCTGGTTGTGTTTTCAGGGAAAGAACAGTCGACGAAGTTGAATTACTATTGAAAAATATGTTGACTAATGAAAATAATTGGACTCTTCCTAATCCAATTCCTGAGGCAATTCCTGAACCAATTGAGCCAACTCCTGAGCCTATTCCTAAACCCACTCCGAAGGAGAGAGGTGTTTTATTTGTCAGTCCTGAAGATATGCAAGAGGCAAAGAAATCAATGAAAGAAAAAGGTATTAAAGCTGAAGACGTTAAGAATTTACCACCTATTGAAGAAATACATGGTCTTAATATACCGCCTGTCGAAGAACCACATTGTCTTGATAACCCGACACAGGTAGTAAAGGTAAATTCTCTCTATAGATATGATAAAGTTGAAATCCCCTCTACTAAATTTCATAGCCCGTGCTTAGATGAATTTGATGATTTTATGGCTAGACAAGAAACTTTTAATGCTTATGTTGGTAGAGAGTTAAAGAATAATGCTATCGAGATAGGACGCATGAGTGATAATATGGCTAGAGTTAAAGGTGAACTTAAACTCATTAGCAAATATACTTCTATGGTTGCTACTCAAGCTGAGCAAGTACTTAAAGCTCAAAATGATTTGCTTGATGAATTAAATAATAAAAATGACTTTGCTGTTAGAGTGGCTACTAGAACTAGTAGAATGACTCAGGAACCTTTGTTTCCTGAAGGCCACCCTAAGAGAATCGAGCAAGATTCTCAGAGAAATACTTTAGAGGCACCTAGTTCTTCCAAAAAGAAGAAAGAGAAAAATGATAGAACTTTGCATGCTTGTAGTGAACCTACTGTAGACACACCTGAGAATCCCAATGATATTTCGATCTCTGATGCTGAAACACAATCAGGTGATGAACATGAACCTAGTGATAATGTTAATGATAATGTTCATGTTGATGCTCAACCTAGCAAAAACAATGATGTAGAGATTGAACCTGTTGTTGATCTTGATAACCCACAATCAAAGCATCAACGTTATGATAAGAGAGATTTTGTTGCTAGGAAGCACGGTAGAGAAAGAGAACCATGGGTTCAGAAACCCATGCCCTTTCCTCCTAAACCATCCAAGACAAAGGATGATGAGGATTTTGAGCGCTTTGCTGAAATGATTAGACCTATCTTCTTACGTATGCGCTTAACTGATATGCTCAAAATAAATCCTTATGCTAAGTATATGAAGGATATCATTACAAACAAAAGAAACATACCGGAAGCTGGAATTTCCACCATGCTTGGTAATTACACTTTTAAGGGTGGAATACCGAAGAAACTTGGAGATCTGGGTGTACCAACTATACCATGCTCCATTAAAAGAAATTATGTTAGAACTGCTTTATGTGATCTTGGAGCCGGTGTTAGTGTTATGTCTCTCTCCTTATATCGTAGACTTGAATTAAATAAGTTGACACCTACTGAAATATCTTTGCAAATGGCTGATAAATCAACTGCTATACCTGTCGGTATTTGTGAGGATGTGCCTGTGGTGGTTGCAAATGCCACTATCTTAACGGACTTTGTTATTCTTGATATTCCTGAGGACGATAGTATGTCGATTATGCTTGGTAGACCCTTTTTGAATACTACAGGGGCTGTTATTGATTGCAACAAAGGCAATGTCACTTTTCACGTTAATGGTAATGAGCATACGATACACTTTCCGAGGAAACAATCTCAAGTTCATAGCATCAATTCTATTGGAAAAGTTCCAACTATCATTATTGGAGGTTTTGAATTTCCTCTCCCTACTGTCAAGAAAAAATATGATATTCTTATTGTTGGGGATTTCATATCCCCGTTGAGGTAACCTAGTGTTATTTAAAATTTCTCCGGTTCCGTGTTATTCGGAATGAGTTTGTTAACAAGACTTGATCAACCTTGTTAGTCGATTCATTTTGATGATCACGAGATGGATGAAACTAGAAGGCACAACCTTCTGTACCCACTTTTTACTTTCTGTTATTTAGAATAAATAAAGCAAAAATAGTATTATCTGTCAGTTTTTTGAATTATCAGTGCATTAAAAAAATATCCCGAAAATAAAAGTTCTCCAAATGCCCTGCAAATTTAGTATGATTTTTTATGGAATATTTGACGATTTTAGGCACTGAAAACAATGCAGGAGGGGCAAGCACCAGGCCACGAGAGTGGAGGGCGCGCCCACCCCACCTGGGCGCGCCCCCCTGTCTCGTGGGCCCCTGGTGGGCCCCCTCCACTTATGCCAGCACCCACACACTTCATCTTCTACCCCCAAAAAGTCCCCATCCAGCTCAAGCACGAGTCCTAGCTCATTTTGCTGCGACTTTCGATCTCCTTGCTCAAAGCTCCATTCACAAAACAAGTTTGGGAGATTGTTGCTTGGTATGTGACTCCTCCATTGGTCCAATTCATTTTTGTTCTAGTGCTTTATTCATTGCAATTTTTTTCTGCATAGGTGACCATGTTCTTGAGCTTGCATGTTAAATTTATGAGGTCCCAAGCAATTCTAATGTATGATATAGGCTCTAGGCACTTGTAGGAGTAGTTGCTACCAATCTTGTTCAGTTTTATTCACATATATTTTCAAGTTACTAAAATTTCAGAAATTTTCAGAAAATGTTAAGGAAATTTTTGAGGGGCTCTTCTAGCCAAGGCTCTCAGGAAAAACAAGTCAAAGCGAAGGAAAAAGCCAAGTATAATCTTCCTCGCTTAGCGGAAGTACGGTCGTGTGAATGGCCATATGATGATTTCTTGAAAGAAGTTGGAATTCATGAAGATTTTTATTCTTGAATCGATAATGCAGGCCTCCCCGGTTTCATGAACGACCGGATCGACCAGTATCTCTTACTCACCAATACTTTCGTGCAAAAATTTTATTATTATCCTAAGAAGTCACCGCCTGCAGTATCATTTCATTTATATGATGAATTCAGAGAAATGTCTTTATGTAATTTTTGCGCAGTGTGTAGGATACCTTATGAGGTAGAATTAGAGGAACCCCATCGTAAAGATGTGGATGGCTTTGTTAATACTATCGCTGTAGTGGAGCAAAAGAAGGGTTCCGAGGCAAAAGTCTCTAGCATACACTTTCCTATTTTACGCTACTTTGCCATATTTGCTAGTAGATGCTTCATTGGTCGTGGAAATAGTGGAAACTTCAGTGTTCCTGATATTATCATTCTTCAACATGCCTTGCTTGGAGACAATACTTTTAGTATGGGTGCCATCATTGCTAAATGGCTAGCCCTGAATCGTACAAAAGGCCCCATATTTGGAGGTATCTATGCTTCATGTCTTGCTAGACATTTTCAAATACCCATTAGGCACCATGAGAAAGAGGAGACAAAATTGCCTCCTCACATTTTAGATTACAAGAGCATGGTAGCACACAAGTTTATTGTTGACAACGAAGAGAAGATGCTCTTGTATAAACTTAGATTTAATAAGAAACACATTGAGATTATTATTTTGCGTGCGCCTCTATTGTTTGATTTGCTTGCTGAAAATTTTCTTGTCACACCGAAAGCGGTGAACAATCATTGAGCCCAAGCTTTTACTCCAGGACCTCAACCTGAGCCGGAACCTGAACTGGACCCTTATCGTGAATCATCTATCCAGTGGGATCCGGAGATGACCAGCCAGTGCTATCCTGACTACACCTCCCAGTACACCGGGGAGAGTAGCGGTGGTCCTTAGTATTAGACCAACTTAGGTCAAAAGCCTAAGCTTGGGGGAGTACTTATTTCTCACCAACTTTACATTCATGTTCACACACTAGTCGTCGGTGCTCATACTCTTTCATTGTATTATCCATGTTAGTTTAAATTGTTGGAAATATGCCCTAGAGGCAATAATAAATTGGTTATTATTATTATATTTCCTTGTTCATGATAATCGTTTATTATCCATGCTATAGTTGTATTGATAGGAAACTCAGATACATGTGTGGGTACATAGACAACACCATGTCCCTAGTAAGCCTCTAATTGACTAGCTTGTAGATCAACAGATGGTCACGGTTTCCTGACCATGGACATTGGATGTCGTTGATAACGGGATCACATCATTAGGAGAATGATGTGATGGACAAGACCCAATCCTAAGCCTAGCACAAAGATCGTAGTTCGTATGCTAAAGCTTTTCTAATGTCAAGTATCATTTCCTTAGACCATGAGATTGTGCAACTCCCGAATACCGTAAGAATGCTTTGGGTGTACCAAATGTCACAACGTAACTGGGTGGCTATAAAGGTGCACTACAGGTATCTCCGAAAGTGTCTGTTGGGTTGGCATGAATCGAGACTGGGATTTGTCACTCCGGTTAATGGAGAGGTATCTCTGGGCCCACTCGGTAGGACATCATCATAATGTGCACAATGTGACCAAGGGGTTGATCACGGGATGATGTGTTACGGAACGAGTAAAGAGACTTGCCGGTAACGAGATTGAACAAGGTATCGGCATACCGACGATCGAATCTCGGGCAAGTACAATACCGCTAGACAAAGGGAATTGTATACCGGATCGATTGAGTCCTTGACATTGTTGTTCATCCGATGAGATCATCGTGGAACATGTGGGAGCCAACATGGGTATCCAGATCCTGCTGTTGGTTATTGATCGGAGAACGTCTCGGTCATGTCTGCATGGTTCCCGAACCCGTAGGGTCTACACACTTAAGGTTCGATGACGCTAGGGTTATAAAGGAAGTTTGTATGTGGTTACCGAATGTTGTTCGGATTCCCGGATGAGATCCCGGATGTCACGAGGAGTTCCGGAATGGTCCGGAGGTAAAGATTTATATATGGGAAGTCTTGTTTTGGTCACTGGAAAAGTTTTGGGTTTTATCGGTAACGTACCGGGACCACCGGGAGGGTCCCGGGGGTCCACCAAGTGGGGCCACCATCCCCGTAGGGCTGCATGGGCCAAGTGTGGGAGGGTACCAGCCCCAGGTGGGCTGGTGCGCCCCCCCACAAGGCCCAAGGCGCAGCTAGGAGTGGAGAGGGGAAACCCTAGGCGCAGATGGGCCTAAAGGCCCACCCTAGGGCGCGCCCCCTCTCTCCCCCTCTTGGCCGCCCCCTCCAAGTCCCATCTAGGGCTGCCGCACCCCTAGGGTGGGAACCCTAGATGGGGGCGCAGCCACCTCCCCTCCTCCTATAAATAGTGGGGGTTTTGGGGCTGCCTGAGACATGAGTTTTCTCCCTCAAGGCGCAGCCCTACCTCTCTCCCTCCTCGTCTCCCGCGGTGCTTGGCGAAGCCCTGCACGATTGCCACGCTCCTCCACCACCACCACGCCGTTGTGCTGCTGCTGGACGAAGTCTTCCTCAACCTCTCCCTCTCTCCTTGCTGGATCAAGGCGTGGGAGACGTCACCGGGCTGTACGTGTGTTGAACGCGGAGGTGCCGTCCGTTCTGCACTAGGATCTCCGGTGATTTGGATCACGACGAGTAGGACTCCTTCAACCTCGTTCTCTTGAACGCTTCCTCTTAGCAATCTACAAGGGTATGTAGATGCACTCTCCTTCCCCTCGTTGCTAGTTTCTCCATAGATAGATCTTGGTGACACATAGGAAAATTTTGAATTTCTGCTACGTTCTCCAACAGTGGCATCATGAGCTAGGTCTATTGCGTAGACTCTTTGCACGAGTAGAACACAAAGAAGTTGTGGGCGTTGATTTTGTTCAATATAGTTACCGTTACTAGTCCTATCTTGTTTCGATGGTATTGTGGGATGAAGCGGCCCGGACCGACCTTACACGTACACTTACGTGAGACAGGTTCCACCGACTGACATGCACTTGGTGCATAAGGTGGCTAGCGGGTGCCAGTCTCTCCCACTTTAGTCGGAACGGATTCGATGAAAAGGGTCCTTATGAAGGGTAAATAGCAATTGACATATCACGTTGTGGTTTTTGCGTAGGTAAGAAACGTTCTTGCTAGAAACCCATAGCAGCCACGTAAAACATGCAAACAACAATTAGAGGACGTCTAACTTGTTTTTGCAGGGTATGCTATGTGATGTGATATGGCCAAGAAGAATGTGATGAATGATATGTGATGTATGAGATTGATCATGTTCTTGTAATAGGAATCACGACTTGCATGTCGATGAGTATGACAACCGGCAGGAGCCATAGGAGTTGTCTTTATTTATTGTATGACCTGCGTGTCATTGAACAATGCCATGCAATTACTTTACTTTATTGCTAACCGGTAGCCATAGTAGTAGAAGTAATAAGTTGGCGAGACAACTTCATAGAGACACGATGATGGAGATCATGATGATGGAGATCGTGGTGTCATGTCGGTGACGATGATGATCATGGAGCCCCGAAGATGGAGATCAAAAGGAGCAATATGATATTGGCCATATCATGTCACTATTTGATTGCATGTGATGTTTATCATGTTTATACATCTTATTTGCTTAGAACGACGGTGGTAAATAAGATGATCCCTCATTAAAATTTCAATAAAGTGTTCCCCTAACTGTGTACCGTTGCGAAAGTTCATCGTTTCGAAGCACCACGTGATGATCGGGTGTGATAGATTCTTACGTTCACATACAATGGGTGTAAGCCAGATTTACACACGCGAAACACTTAGGTTAACTTGACGAGCCTAGCATGTACAGACATGGCCTCGGAACACAAGAGACCGAAAGGTCGAGCATGAGTAGTATGGAGGATACGATCAACATGAAGATGTTCACCGATGATGACTAGTCTGTCTCACGTGATGACCGGACACGGCCTAGTTGACTCGGATCATGTAATCACTTAGATGACTAGAGGGATGTCTATCTGAGTGGGAGTTCATAAGATGAACTTAATTATCCTGAACATAGTCAAAAGACCCTTTGCAAATTATGTCATAGCTCACGCTTTAGTTCTACTGTTTTAGATATGTTCCTAGAGAAAATATAGTTCAAAGTTGACAGTAGCGATTATGCAATCAGTAGAAAGCTTATGTCCTTAATGCACCCCTGAGTGTGCAGAACCCCAAACGTTGTTTGTGGATGTTGCGAACATCAGACATACACGTTTTGATAACTACATGATAGTTCAGTTAAATGGTTTAGAGTAGAGGCACCAAAGACGTTTACGAAACGTCGCGGAACATATGAGATGTTTCGAGGGCTGAAATTGGGATTTCAGGCTCGTGCCCACGTCAAGAGGTATAAGACCTCCGACGATTTTCTTAGCCTACAAACTAAGGGAGAAAAACTCAATCGTTGAGCTTGTGCTCAGATTGTCTGAAGTGCAACAATCATTTGAATCGAGTGGGAGTTGATCTTCCAGATGAGATAGTGATGTTTCTCCAAAGTCATTGCCACCAAGCTGCTAGAGCTTCGTGATGAACTATAACATATTAGGGATAGATACGATGATCCTTGAGGTATTCGCAATGTTTGACAGCGCGAAAGTAGAAATCAAGAAGGAGCATCAATTGTTGATGGTTGGTGAAACCACTAGTTTCAAGAAGGGCAAGGCAAGAAGGGATACTTCATGAAACGGCAAATCAACTGCTGGTCTAGTGAAGAAACCCAAGGTTGAACCCAAACCCGAGACTAAGTGCTTCTGTAATAAGGGGAATAGCCACTGGAGCAGAATTACCCTAGATACTTGGTAGATGAGAAGGCTGGCAAGGTCAATACAAGTATATTGGATATACATTAAGTTAATGTGTACTTTACTAGTACTCCTAGTAGCACCAGGGTATTAAGATACCAGTTTGGTTGCTAAGTGTTAGTAACTCGAAATAAAAGATCTACGGACTAAACGGAGACTAGCTGAAGGTGAGCTGATGATATGTGTTGGAAGTGTTTCCAAGTTTGATGTGATCAAACATCGCACGCTCCCTCTACCATCAAGATTAGTATTAAACCTGAATAATTGTCATTTGGAGTTTGCGTTGAGCATAGACATGATTGGATTATGTCTATCGCAATACGGTTATTCATTTAAGGAGAATAATTGTTACTCTATTCATTTGAATAATACCTTCAATGGTCTTGCACCTAAAGGAATGGTTTATTGAATCTCGATCGTAGTGATACACATTTTCATGCCAAAAGATATAAGATAGTAATGATAGTACCACTTACTTGTGGCACTGCCATGTAAGTCATATTGGTATAAAACGCATGAAGAAGCTCCATGTTGATGGATCTTTGGACTCACTCGTTTTTGAAAATTTTGAGACATGCGAACCATGTCTATTGGTGTATACGCATGAAGAAACTCCATGCAGATGGATCATTTGGACTCACTTGATTTTGAATCACTTGAGATATGCAAATCATACCACATGGGCAAGATGACTGAAAAGCCTCGTTTTCAGTAAGATGGAACAAGATAGCAACTTGTTGGAAGTAACACATTTTGATGTGCGTAGTCCAATGAGTGCTGAGGCATGAAGTGAATATCGTTATGTTCTTACTTCACAGATGATTCGAGTAGATGTTGAGTATATTTACTTGATGAAACACAAGTCTGAATTATTGAATGGTTCAAGTAATTTCAGAGTGAAGTGGAAGATCATTGTGACAAGAGGATAAAATGTATATGATATGATCATAGAGATGAGTACCTGAGTTACGAGCTTTGGCACGCAATTAAGACATTGTGGAAATTATTTCACAATTAATACCGCCTGGAACACCATAGTGTGATGGTGTGTTCGAACATCATAGTTGCACCCTATTGGATATGGTGCGTACCATGATGTCTCTTATCGAATTACCACTATCGTTCATGGGTTAGGCATTAGAGACAACCACACTCACTTTAATAGGGCACCACGTAATTCCGTTGAGACGACACCGTTTGAACTATGGTTTGGAGAAACCTAAGTTGTCGTTTCGTAAAGGTTTGGGGCTGCGACGCTTATGTGAAAAAGTTTCAGGTTGATAAGCTCGAACCCAAAGCGGATAAAAATGCATCTTCATAGGACACCCAAAAATAGTTGGGTATACCTCCTATCTTAGATCCGGAAGCAAAAGTAATTGTTTCTAGAAACGGTTCCTTTCTTGAGGAAAAGTTTCTCTCGAAAGAATTGAGTGGGAGGATGGTGGAGACTTGATAAGGTTATTGAACCATCACTTCAACTAGTGTGTAGCAGGGCACAGGAAGTTGTTCCTGTGGCACCTACACCAATTGAAGTAGAAGCTTATGATAGTGATCATTAAACTTCAGATCAAGTCACTACCAAACCTCGTAGGTCGACAAGGATGTGTACTGCTTCAGAGTGGTACAGTAATCCTGTCTTGAAGGTCATGTTGCTAGACAACAATGAATCTACGAGCTATGGAGAAGCGATGGTGGGCCCATATTCTGACAAATGGTTAGAAGCCATGAAATCCAAGATATGATCCATGTATCAGAACAAAGCATGGACTTTGGTGGACTTGCCCGATGATCGGCAAGCCATTGAGATAAATGGATCTTTAAGAAGAAGACGGACATGGACGGTAATGTCACCGTCTATGAAGCTCGACTTGTGGCGAAGAGTTTTTCACAAGTTCAAGGACTTGACTACGATGAGATTTTCTCATCCGTAGCAATGCCTAAGTCCGTCGGAATCATGTTAGCATTAACTGCATTTTTGAAATCTGGCAGATGGATGTCAAAACGAGTTTCCTTACCAGTCTTCGTAAGGAAAGGTTGTATGCGATACAATCAGAAAGGTTTTGTCGATCCTAAGGATGCTAAAAGGTATGCAAAGCTCCAGCAATCCTTCTAAGGACTGGAGTAAGCATCTCGGAGTTGGAATGTACACTTTGATGAGATGATCAAAGATTTTGGGTTTGTACAAAGTTTATGAGAAACTTGTATTTCCAAAGAAGTGAGTGGGAGCACTATAGAATTTCTGATGAGTATATGTTGTTGACATATTGTTGATCAGAAATGATGTAGAATTTCTGGAATGCATATAGGGTTATTTGAAAAGTGTTTTTCAAGTGAAAACCTAGATTAAGCTACTTGAACATTGAGCATCAAGATCTATGAGGATAGATCAAAAACGCTTAATGATACTTTCAGATGAGCACATACCTTGACATGATCTTGAAGGTGTTCAAGATGGGTCAGTCAAAGAAGGAGTTCTTGCCTGAGATGTAAGGTACGAAGTTAAGACTTAAAGCTCGACGACGGCAGAATAGAGAGAAAGGACGAAGGTCATCCCCTATGCTTCAGACGTAGGCTCTATAGTATGCCATGCTGTGTACCGCACCGAAAGTGTGCCTTGCCATGAGTCAGTCAAGGGGTACAAGAATGATCCGGGAATGGATCATTGGACAGCGGTCAAAATTGTCCTTGGAGTAAATAAGGACATGTTTCTCGATTATGCAGGTTACAAAGAGTTCGGCGTAAAGGGTTACATCGATGCAAGCTTTAACACCTATCCGAGTGACTCTGAGTAGCAAACTAGATACGTATAGTGGAGCAACCATTTGGAATAGCTTCAAGTGGAGCGTGGAAGCAGCATTTACAATATGACATAGAGAATTGCAAAGTACATACGGATCTGAATACTGCAGACCCGTTGACTAAAACTTCTCTCACAAGGAAAACATGATCAAACCCCAGAACTCATTGAGTCTTAATCACATGGTGATGTGAACTAGTTTAGTGACACTAGTAAACTCTTTGGATGTTGGTCACATGGTGATGTGACCTATCAGTGTTAATCACATAGCGATGTGAACTAGATTATTGACTCTAGTGCAAGTGGGAGACTGTTGGAAATATGCCCTAGAGGCAATAATTAATTGGTTATTATTATTATATTTCCTTGTTCATGATAATCGTTTATTATCCATGCTATAATTGTATTGATAGAAAACTCAGATACATGTGTGGGTACATAGACAACACCATGTCCCTAGTAAGCCTCTAATTGACTAGCTCGTTGATCAATAGATGGTCACGGTTTCCTGACCATGGACATTGGATGTCGTTGATAACGGGATCACATCATTAGGAGAATGATGTGATGGACAAGACCCAATCCTAAGCCTAGCACAAAGATTGTAGTTCGTATGCTAAAGCTTTTCTAATGTCAAGTATCATTTCCTTAGACCATGAGATTGTGCAACTCCCAGATACCGTAAGAATGCTTTGGGTGTACCAAACATCACAATGTAACTGGGTGGCTATAAAGGTGCACTACAGGTATCTCCGAAAGTGTCTGTTGGGTTGGCACGAATCGAGACTGGGATTTGTCACTCCGGTTAACGGAGAGGTATCTCTGGACCCACTCGGTAGGACATCATCATAACGTGCACAATGTGACCAAGGGGTTGATCACGGGATGATGTGTTACGGAACGAGTAAAGAGACTTGCCGGTAACGAGATTGAACAAGGTATCGGCATACCGACTATCGAATCTCGGGCAAGTACAATACCGCTAGACAAAGGGAATTGTATACGGGATCGATTGAGTCCTTGACATTGTGGTTCATCCAATGAGATCATCGTGGAACATGTGGGAGCCAACAGGGGTATCCAGATCCCGCTGTTGGTTATTGACCGGAGAACGTCTCGGTCATGTCTGCATGGTTCCCGAACCCGTAGGGTCTACACACTTAAGGTTCGATGACGCTAGGGTTATAAAGGAAGTTTGTATGTGGTTACCAAATGTTGTTCGAAGTCCCGGATGATATCCCGGATGTCACGAGGAGTTCCGGAATGGTCCGGAGGTAAAGATTTATATATGGGAAGTCTTGTTTTGGTCACTTGAAAAGTTTCGGGTTTTATCGGTAACGTACCGGGACCACCGGGAGGGTCCCGGGGGTCCACCAAGTGGGGCCACCATCCCCAGAGGGCTGCATGGGCCAAGTGTGGGAGGGGACCAGCCCCAGGTGGGCTGGTGCGCCCCCCCACAAGGCCCAAGGCGCAGCTAGGAGTGGAGAGGGGAAACCCTAGGCGCAGATGGGCCTAAAGGCCCACCCTAGGGCGCGCCCCCTCTCTCCCCCTCTTGGCCGCCCCCTCCAAGTCCCATCTAGGGCTGCCGCACCCCTAGGGTGGGAACCCTAGATGGGGGCTCAGCCACCTCCCCTCCTCCTATAAATAGTGGGGGTTTTGGGGCTGCCAGAGACATGAGTTTTCTCCCTCAAGGCGCAGCCCTACCTCTCTCCCTCCTCGTCTCCCGCGGTGCTTGGCGAAGCCCTGCAGGATTGCCACGCTCCTCCACCACCACCACGCCGTTGTGTTGCTGCTGGATGGAGTCTTCCTCAACCTCTCCCTCTCTCCTTGCTGGATCAAGGCGTGGGAGACGTCACCGGGCTGTACGTGTGTTGAACGCGCAGGTGCCGTCCGTTCGGCACTAGGATCTCCGGTGATTTGGATCACGACGAGTACGACTCCTTCAACCTCATTCTCTTGAACGTTTCCGCTTATTGATCTACAAGGGTATGTAGATGCACTCTCCTTCCCCTCGTTGCTAGTTTCTCCATAGATAGATCTTGGTGACACGTAGGAAAATTTTGAATTTCTGCTACGTTCTCCAACATAAATTCCTTTTTCTAGTTTTCTTCTTGTGTGTTTGATAAACCTTAAGAAAAACCAAAAAAATTAGTTAGTTTAATTTCCATGCTTGTAGTAGAATTAAAATGAAAACCCAAAAATATTTCTAGTTCTTCTTTTTACTTGTTGGGAGCTTTTCCGTGTAAATAGTTTTATTTTCTTTTATTTGCTTTGGGGGTCAAGAAGACCATATTGAAAATGTCTAGTGGCTCTCATATGCATGATGGTTTATTTAACTTAGAGCCCATATTACTTGTCTTCTCTCTTGAGTTGAATGCTTGCAGATTCCAGCTTAGTCCAATGCACGTGCACTATTATTATTATACACATCGTTCGGTCATGCAAGTGAGAGGCAATAATGATGATATATGATGGACTTATTGGGATGAGAAAAGTTGGTATGAACTCGACCTCTCTTGTTTTTGTAAATATGATGAGTTCATCGTTTCTGATTCAGCTTATTATGAAGTAACCATATTTGCAATGACATTTAGAGATTATAGTTGCTTGTGCCATGCTTGATTAGCTATGAGTTATAATGGTTTACCTTGCGTGCCAACATGCTATTAGAATGATTATGATGTGGTATGATGGGATGGTATCCTCCTTTGAATGAATTGAGTGACTCGACTTGGCACATGTTCACGCATGTAGTTGAAACGAATCAACATAGCCTGCATGATATTTATGTTCATGGTGGATTATATCCTACTCATGCTTGTATTCGGTGTGAATTAATTTTAATGCATGTTTATGACTGTTGTCGCTCTCTCAGTTGGTCGCTTCCCAGTCTTTTGCTAGCCTTCACTTGTACTAAGCGGGAATACTGCTTGTGCATCCAAACTCCATAAACCCCAAAGTTGTTCCATATGAGTCCACTATACCTTCCTATATGCGGTATTTACCCGCCGTTCCAAGTAAATTTGTATGTGCCAAACTCCAAAACTTCAAATGATTCTGTTTTGTATGCTCGAGCAGCTCATGTTATAACTAGGGCTGCCTATATCTTCCATGCTAGGTGGGTTATTCTCAAGAGGAGTGGACTCCGCTCCTCATTCACGAGAAAGGGCCGGTAACCGGGATGCCTAGTCCCGTGATCCAAAAAGATCAAAGTAAATCAAAATAATTAAACAAAACTCCCCCAGGGTTGTTGTTAGTTGGAGGCACTCGTTGTTTTGAGCAAGCCATGGATTGATGCTTGTTGGTGGTTGGGGGAGTATAAACCTTTACCATTCTGTTTGGGAACTGCCTATAATGCATGTAGTATGGAAGATATAGCCATCTCATAGTAGTTCCGTTGACAGCGAAAGTATGCCGCTCAAAATGTTATTCAATCTCTATTTTAAAATCGAGCTCTGGCACCTCTACAATTCCCTGCTTCCCTCTGCGAAGGGCCTATCTATTTACTTTTATGTTGAGTCATCACCCTTCTTATTAAAAAGCACCCGCTGGAGAGCACACTATCATTTGCATTCATTACTATTGGTTTATATTGGGTATGACTTGACTAGATCTCTTTTACCATGAATTACTATGTTTAGTCAGTCCTTGATCTTTAAAGGTGCTCTGCATTTATGTTTTGTGGTCCCAAAAAGGGCTAGCGAGATACCATTTTGTTATATCATGTTATGATTATTTTGAGAAAGTGTTGTCACCCGAGTTTTATTATTATGGCTCGCTAGCTGATTATGCTATTGATATGAGTAATTGTGAGACCTTCCTATTATTGTGAGTATGGTTAGTTCATAATATTTGCTAAAACCTGAATGATGGCTTTGCATGTTTACAACAACAAGAGCAAACAGAGTTTGTAAATGTTTTTCTTTATCACTTTCAGTTTATCAACTAAATTGCTTGAGGACAAGCAAAGGTTTAAGATTGGGGGAGTTGATACGTCTCCAACGTATCTACTTTTCCAAACACTTTTTCCCTTCTTATGGACTCTAACTTGCATGATTTGAATGAACCTGCTTTCAGCTGAACCGCCATGATGTTGTTTTATGTGTAGAAAAGAAAAGTTCTCGGAATGTCCTGAAAATCCATGGAGCAACTTTTTGGAAAATGTAAAAAATACTGGCGAATGAATCAAGACCAGGGGGCCCACACCCTGTCCACGAGACAGGGGGGCGCGCCCCCTCCTCCTGGGCGCGCCCCCCTATCTCGTGGGCCCCCTGGACATCCACCGACCTCAACTCCAACTCCATATATTCACGTTCGGGGAGAAAAAAAATCAAGGAGAAAGTTTCATCGCGTTTTACAACACGGAGCCGCCGCCAAGCCCTAATCTCTCTCAGGAGGGCTGATCTGGATTCTCTTCGGGGCTCCTGAGAGGGGGACTCGTCGTCGTCGTCATCATCAACCATCCTCCATCACCAATTTCATGATGCTCACCGCCATGCGTGAGTAATTCCATCGTAGGCTTGCTGGACGGTGATAGGTTGGATGAGATTTACCATGTAATCAAGTTAGTTTTGTTAGGGTTTGATCCCTAGTATCCATTATGTTCTGAGATTGATGTTGCTATGACTTTGCTATGCTTAATGCTTGTCACTAGGACCCGAGTGCCATGATTTCAGATCTGAACCTATTATGTTTTCATAAATATATGTGTGTTCTTGATCCTATCTTGCAAGTCTATATTAACCTATTATGTGTTATGATCCGACAACCCCGAAGTGACAATAATCGAGATACTTCTCGGTGATGACCGTAGTTTGAGGAGTTCATGTATTCACTATGTGCTAATGCTTTGTTCCGGTTCTCTATTAAAAGGAGGCCTTAATATCCCTTAGTTTCCGCTAGGACCCCGTTGCCACGGGAAGGTAGGACAAAAGATGTCATGCAAGTTCTTTTCCATAAGCATGTATGACTATTTACGGAATACATGCCTACGTTACATTGATGAACTAGAGCTAGTTCTGTGTCACCCTATGTTATAGCTATTACATGAGGAATTGCATCCGGCATAATTATCCATCACTGATCCATTGCATACGAGCTTTTCACATATTGTTCCTCGCTTATTTACTTTTCCGTTGCTACTGTTACAACTACTACAAAAACCCAAAAACTATTATCTTTACTTTTACCACTGTTACCTTTACTATCATACTACTTTGCTACTAAATACTTTGTTGCAGATACTAAGTTATCCAGGTGTGGTTGAATTGACAACTCAATTGCTAATACTCAAGAATATTCTTTGGCTCCCCTTGTGTCAAATCAATAAATTTGGGTTGAATACTTTACCCTCGAAAGCTATTGCGATCCCCCACCCTTGTGGGTTATCACGCTCTGCACTTGCCCTTTTGCTTCACCGCTAAGCCAAGTCCGAGCGTGCCTTGGGCCCCGGGGCTACTGTCGGTGTTCTGGGAACGGGGGTCCCCAGACTTGCCTGCCTGCGGCCCGCGGCGTGGCTCCACCACTGGCCGAGTACGACCCATCTTCGTCAACCAACACTCAAGACCCTCACGAGGGGCCAAGCCTCGCGAGGCGGGCGACACAAGGCCTCCTTAGGAGCGGCCTCACCAGGCAGGCTCGCGAGGGGGCAGAGAGATCAAGGCAATGGGTACCTTGTGAGGTTCCCGTGATGCAAGCCATGACGACCAAGGCCAGGCGGCCGCCAGGCAGGCGCCAGTGTGCGCAGTGTCCTTGTTCCCCCTTTGTGGTAAGGGGGCAAGCGCAGGCGCGGAGTACCAAGGCATCAGGCAAAGGTTTCCATAACGGTGCAACAAGACCAAGACCAGCAGGACGGTAGGACGGAGGTCATCATGGAGCCCAAGATGGCATTACCACCAGCGCCTTTGACAGGCGAAGACCACCTTTAGTTAGGATAGCTTGTACTAGTTGTCCCCTTTCAAATTGGTCGTTATTGGATCCCTTCCCGCTCGATAGTTGGGAAGAGGACCAGGGCCTCTATAAATAGGACTAGCCACCACAGTGGGAGGGAAAACTCATCTCGACCTCTAGAAACCAACTCAGTTCATCCTCGCACCCACCAAGCACAAGAACACCTCTCCTCAGGAGGTTGTTCTTCCCTTGTACTATTCATCATCAGCCCAAGTGGCAATCCACCACCACACACTGGAGTAGGGTATTACACCACAACGGTGGCCCGAACCAGTATAAATCTTGTGTCTCTTGTGTTGTGAGTTCATTGAGCTAAGCTTAGAGATCGCAGTGAGGCTGAGGGCGAGATTCGGTAGGGGGAAATCTTCGTGCGCACCCTAGTGTTCGAACCTCAAGGGTTTTGCCGGAACCCTAAATCCGACAAACGTGCACTCTGCAAAATTTGAACGAAGCGGGGAAAGTCGCAGTAACCGCCTGAAACCAAAATCTGCGAGATGGAAATTACTACTGCCTATCCCTGCCACGCAAAGCCTACCGGCTCGATTTCTATAGGTTTCGATAGTGGTAGGTTTTTAATTTCACTCAAACATGACATAACCGCCTCTCACCCGGATTCATACACGGTGGGCGCCAAAACACAGTGTCTCCTTGGCCGAAATCGACTCCCTCCCCGATTCATACACGGTGGGCGCCAAAAAAAACTCTCGTCGGCAAATATTCGGTGTATACGACATTTCCGTCCTATCCCCAACCGACTAATATTGCCGTGATGTAGGAAATTTGAAATGGGGGCTAAGTTTGTAAATTTCCTCGCATTTGATACAAGCGCGCCCTGAAGACATGGTTCCCCCTTCCTCTCTACCTCAATTTCACCATTCGTACTCCCCGGGCGCCAAAACACCATCTCCACCCCAGCCTCCTCCCTCCGCCACCCCATCCACCGCTATCCTCCTCCACCATGTCGGAGCTGATACCCCGACGCCACTGTCCATTATAAGAGATCGACTTCTCTCATCCATGGCTTCAGACCGGGATCCTTGCATCTCGTCCTCTCGCTTCATCCCCGCCGTCGTCCACCTTGTCGGCGCCGCTCCTACGACTGTCTCATCCACCGCGCCCCGGCGCCACCGTCTACCCTCCTAGATCTGCTTCCATGCTGCCGACAACCATCCCTACCGCAGCACCATCAAATTCTCAGCAGATGCATACATGGCGCCGCACCAGAGGCGGTACTCTTTCGTATCTTCTCAACTTATTTATCACAGCAAGAAAATAGATCGCCACTGCTTTACTCTGATTTCTTGTCCGTCACTTACTTGCTAGATGAAAGAAAACATTGGTTGGGAAGTTGCTTTTGTCCGGGTTTGCACCTTCAGATTGGGCATGACATGCTCAACACTATACTCCCAATGCTTATGGTTTCCCCTTTTATATTCCACACTAGTTAAATCATAGTAGACTAAATTTCAAAATTGGGTCAGTCAATTTTTCACAGCTCGCCGGAGTTCGCCGGTGCGAAGGAATGTGCTCGGGTGGGGACGATGGTTGTGGGGGCGGTGGTGGAGCCTCGCCGAACAAAGAAAACTTGACGCGGGTGGGGGCGGGGGTAGGGGTGGGGGTGGCGGAGGAACACCGGCGGTGGGGGCCGGTAGTCCGGCCGGCGGCCCGTGCGGTGTTCTGTATGGGAAGAATTAGAGACGAGGAAGAAGAAGGGTTAGGAGATGTAGGATCTTCATCCAACCGCCTGAAATGGTCGACTGACCCAAATGACAAAAGTCACGCGACTTGCATGCAGTCATGCCTTTATATTCAGTACCATCATCATACCTGCTTAGCACTGCTCCTGAATCCATCAAGCTAAACAACGTGCCACTCACAATTCCAAACTTGTTGCTCAAATATGAATCTGATATGATGCTGCTATTACTAAAATAGATAACATTTAATTGGTCAGCTAATGTTCCTACTTTACTTTCGAAAAGCATGTGCACCACATATAGAGAGACAACAGGGAGTTGCATTCTTAATGCACTCTGGTTCATCATGTGTGGGCACTGCGCAACATGTTCCTCTTCCGTTCTTCTTTAATAAGTACTCTCTCTGTTCCTAAATACAAGTATTTGTATAGATTCCACCATGGACTACATATGGAGCAAAATGAGTGAATCTACACTCTAAAATGTATATGGATACATTTGTATGTGATCCATAGTGGAAATCTCTAAAAAGACTTATATTTTCAAATGGAGGGAGTATGGTAGTAGTACAGTATGTTGCTTGTAGTGAAGATGAGTAGGGACATTTGCAGTTTAGAAGTCCATACGGTCGGTTGTGATGGACAGTTTGAACTCTTCGGGCCTCTTTGATTCGTAGGATTTTGTTAACATAGGAATAGGATTTGTAGTGGCCTGCCCACTTGAATCCTATAAGAATATCAAGGAAATGCGGGAAGTTGTGTTGCCTTTAAGAGTTACACTAATATTAACAGTACCGCACCTTCAGTTGAAGAGAGCTGGTATCCGAAGCCTTTCTAGCCATACCAGCAATACTAGCACATATATTCCAGCAAGTTCCACTTTGCTGATTTTACTCTGATGCTTACGGTTTTCCCGTTATATCTACACTATGATCTGTGTAGCTTCTTTGTGTTGCACTAGTAGCAATCCACTCTTGAAGCTAAACACTGCAATGACTTACAAAATTGGCACCAAGGCATTGAGTGCCATTCTAGATGCAATGAAACTCATACGCTCCCCACCTGTTGATTCTTGTTCTGGATATGATCCTAATGACTATTCTAAACTCGAGGAGTCAAAGGAAGATGGCATGTCCTGTTCACCCATCAAGGTGCCTTTTCTAATTTGGCAAGGTTTTATTGATTGCGCGTATCTTGCATATGTTGTCTTGCATTTCTTCTACTTTATTGCACCACCATATGCTTAGTTTACTCATCATATATGTCGAGATGCCATGCCCATCCATTATCAATACATATTCCGTCTGTCATCATACCATGTTTTTCCACTCAAATGTTGTTCTTGTGCATCAGACATCAAAAAGGAAGAGGGTGATTGCCGGACCTGAAGGAGCACCAGCAAAGTCCTTGAAAAACGTGGTGGTGCCGGAGAAATCAGATAGCACCCCAATTATATTGGCTGTACAACCAGTGACACAAAACGTAGGACCGAGTCCAGCAGACTGTACCCTTACTTCACTGGACACACCACTAGCCGCACCACACAGGACATGCACTCCAGCAAAAGGTATACCGATTTCAATTGCCATAGCATCAGCCATACCACTGAAAAATCCCACTCCAGCCAAAAGTACAACAAGTCGACCGGCCGAAGACCTATCCCAATTGTAGAGACGACCAATTCCTGCAGATTGGAACCCCATTCCATTTATTCCCAGTTTAATAAACAATGCTTTCAATGTTGTTAGGGACTACAAGCATATATTCCCATCATGGGAAGATTATAGTGAAGACAAACACGATTTTCACATCTTCCAGTCCAACTTACGTGTAAGTGCTATTATTCATGGTTATTATTTTTCTATTTTCTCCTGATTGAACACATCAATGATTTACATTACATTGTTGTATGTAGGCGAGGGTCAATCTGGATAGTCATGACGAGCAATGCTTGCTTGTGCTTTTCAAGGAAGCATTGCAGCAGTATCGGTGTTACCTGAGGAAATCACACTTTGATGGCAAGTCTATAAACGAATTTCTGGTGAAGTCTCATGTGCTAAATTTAGAAGACATTGAATGGAAAAACCTTGTTATGCACTGGCCTCGTTCCCAAGATGAGGTACTATCTATGAAATCACATGACAATTTGAACTTCTACTTTTCCGCATGTGCCTTACGGATCTTTTTTGCAGGAAATCTGCTTGAGGAAGAATTCCAGTTTGAAAAGAATGACAGGATATCGCAAATATGCTGCCCGCTGCTTTGCTCTTGTTAGTACCGGTTGTCCTGTATCACTGTACTTGCATACATACCTGGTTCATTATGTGACAGCAGTATGCATGATAGCTTGCTTATCAATTGTTCGCTCCAAGTTATCTGATCTGTATGAATGGTTACATTAGTGTAGAATATATCCAATGCCAATGAAATGTTTTAGAATATATCCAATGCCAATGAATATAACTTGTTGTCCTTTATTAGTGTACTTATATTGACAGGTAGTTGTTCATGTACCATCACTCTGCAGCTTATTTTCCTTTGCCCTCCATTTTCTACACATTGGATCTATATTTACTCTTACAATAAGGTTGGATAACACTGATGGTACTAAACAAGTTTAGCTCTTCATAGCTCTTGGTTGTACCTTTTGCATGTATCGTTGTACTTACATTTATAGCTACTTGGTTATGTAGCATCACTCTTCATCTTATCTTAAATATTGTCCATTTTTTCTTATATTATCACATCTATATTTACTCTTAACAAAATGTAGAATAAAGGCAATGCTTATGAAGAAGATTTTGTGGTAAACTTCTTGAACTCCCCCCCCCCATCAGCATGGGCAAGGGCTTTATAGAGCCTGTCTTCACCAATAATGTAAGTTTGTCCTTCTCAAGCCTTCAAACTTTCTTGTGTATATTTGGCTAGGCATGACTGCAACAGTTGTTTATTTTTGGTGTTTGCATCAAATTGCATGCTTAAAGTTTATTATGTAGTTCATAAACAAAAGTTTGTCCTTATCAATTTAAGTTTTCAGTTGTACAATGAAGTTCCTTCTTTATACCATGTAAATTAAACTATACAGAGCAAGTGATTTTCTTTTGCACTGCATGTATGCTTCTGTTCTTGATCCGTAATCTAGTGGTGTGGTGAAGCTACCCACTACAGCACAATGTCATATTCTGCAATGTCTTAACTATGAACAATGTCATATCATTCTACTATTATTTAAACCGTCTCTTTATTTGCCAATCTGAAATGGGATAAATTGACATCCCACTAACCATCGATACTTATGAGTTCTTGATCTGTAATCCGGTGGTGTCGCGAAGCTGCCAAGTCCTTCACAATGTCATTTCCTACCATGTCTTGACCTGAACAATACCATATTGTGTTAATGCAATTTTAAACCGTGTCACTTTATTCGTCAGTAAGAAATGTGATGAATTGTCAGCACTGATACTTATATGTGCAAAACATGTCATCTCTCTGCTTGTTTATCTTTCAGAGTGAGGAGGATATAAGTGTTAAACAAGCGCAATCTCATCAGCTTGCTCAGCTGCTTGCGCTGCAGCTCCCGAGCAGGGCTAACCTTTCTTGAACTCTATTCAAGTGCTTTCGGTTTTGTATATTATTTTGTCGGCGTGTTTATTTGCATTGTTGGCGATCTTTGATCCCTAGTGTATGTAATCTGCTGTTTGCTTGTCCTTTATTTTCATAGTGGTGAACTTTGATGCCCAGTGGATGTAATATGCCGTAATTTCTTTATTGTATAGTCTAGCTTTTTTCTTATTCACGATGTTGCAGTTATTTTACTGTATATATATCATGTCTTGACAGTAAACCGTCCAAACCGTAAAATTATGATACATAATAGGGCCGTCATGCAATCACTATGTATGATCTGCATCATGGGCCCCGTCATCTTGGTCTGTTAACAAGCCTAAATGTAAACTGGCCCACTAGTAGATTCGGGCCTTTAATAGGCCGAGTAAACCGCCGTCCCTATTTTCGCAAGAAAACTCAATGGGCTTTTAGGAGGCTAAAAAGTAGGTTTGGCCTAAAACGTGTCGAACAGCTCATGGCCCGGCAGCCGCCGGAAATGGACCCGGGCCCATGATTGGGCCTATCAAAGCATGGGCTTTTAACAGGCCAAAATTTTCTCGGTCCTTGTTTGGCCCAATCAGATTATGGGCTGTGAGTAGGCCAGATGCAAATTGGGCCATAATTAGGCCCAACTATATGACGGGCTTTTAACAGGATGAAATAAATATAGGGCCGAAATGATAAATGGGCCTTTAACAGGCCGAAACTAATATCAGGCCGAATTACTAAATGGGCCTTTAGCAAGTGGTCCCAAAAGCATAGCGTCCAGTTGACGGGCCGAATCTGATATGGGCCATAATTTAGCCCAAAGCCTCTTAAAGGGTCGAACCTGATCTGGGCCGTAATTTGGCCCAGAAACGTGTTAGGCTTTTAACGGGCCAGATCTCATATGGGCCTTTATTAGGCCCGGAATGTGCCAGGCTGTTAATGGACCGGATCAAATATGGGCCGGCATTTGGCCCAAATCATGGCAGCCTGTTAATGTGCCGGCCTACTAGTGTCCTCAAAATCTTGTGGGCCTTTAGCTCGGCCGGCCCATTATGGTCAGCGAAATCTCGTGGGCCTTTAGCTGGGCCGGCCCATTATGGTCCGCAAAATCTTGTGGGCCTTTAGCGGGGTGGGCCCATTATGGCCTGCAAAATCTTGTGGGCCTTTAGCTGGGCCGGCCCATTATGGCCCGCAAAATCTTGTGGGCCTTTAGCTGGGCAGGCCCATTATAGTCCGCAAAAATCTCGTGGGCCTTTAGCTGGGCCGGCCCATTATGGTCCGCAAAATCTTGTGGGCCTTTAGTTGTGCCGGCCCATTTAAACTTTATGGGCCACTTTTGGGCCGGTCCACGTGTCAGCATATCACAGGCGCATCTCGCCCATTGGATGAGTGACACATGTACCAACGCAGAGCTGTCACGTGTTTCCTCCAGCCAATGATGATTTTACACGTGGAAAATCCCCATTGGTCTAGGCTGTTAACGGGTTATCAGAACCAAAACCGGACCCGATAGCTTAATGGTGTTCCATTACGGTGGATGCCACGTGTCGGTCACCCTTGACGAAAGCACTTCTGTGAAGCACGATTTATCGTCATGGAATACTATTAGGGAAAACCTTATACACAGAACTTTAGTAGTAGCGCCCGTTAAAAAAGCTCACTACTACTAGAAAACAGCAGCGCATGCAAAATAAGCACATTGCAGATGCATATATAGCAGTAGCGCGTCTCGTTGAAAACTTGCTACTACAAAAATTCCAACCACTAAGTCGATAGGTCTTTCAAGAACCGCGCTACCGTTAATATTCTTATAGCAGCGCGTTTGTGTGTATGGTGCTTATCGGCGTTCTGGGAACGGGGGTCCCCAGACTTGCCTGCCTGCAGCCTGCGGCATGGCTCAAGCAGTGGCCCAGTACGGCCCGTCTTCATCAACCCAGTTCAAGACACTTCTGAGGGGCCAAGCCTCGCGGGGTGGATGATGCAAGGCTTCCTCAGGGGCGGCCTCACTAGGCAGGCTCACGAGGAGGCGGAGAGATCAAGGCAAGGAGTACCTCGAGAGGTGCTCGTGACGCAAGCCAAGACGATCGAGACCAAGCGGGCACCAGGCGAGTGCCAGCTAGTGCAGTGTTCTTGTTTCCTCTTTGGTGCAAAGGGGGCAAGCGTAGGCACGGAGTATCGAGGCATCAAGAAAAGGTTTCCATATCGGTGCAACAAGACCAAGACCAGCAGGATGGCAGGACGGAGATCACCGTGGAGCCCAAGATGGCGTCATCGCCAATGCCTTTGGCTGTCGAAGACCAACTTTAGTCAGGATAGCTTGTACTAGGTGTCCCCCTTCAAAATGGCCGTTGTTGGCTCCCTTCCCGCTCAATATTTGGGAAGGGGGCCAGGGCCTCTATAAATAGAGATAGCCACCAAAGTAAAATGTATCTGGATCTCAACTAGAGCCAAAAGAGACGGAGCAATTCCTCTCCAAGCACACCACCACAAGAACACCCCTCGCGAGGTTGTTCTTCCTCTGTACTGTTCATCATCAGCCCCAAAGGCAATCCACCACACCACACACTGGATTAGGGTATTACACCACATTGGTGGCCTGAACCAGTATAAACCTTGTGTCCCTTGTGTTGTTCATCGTGTAGCTTAGATTTGCGGCGAGGTTTTGGGGCGTGGATCGGTAGGGAGAAGATCTTCGTGCGCACCCCAGAGTTTAACCTTAAGGGTTTTGTCGGAACCCGATATCCGACGTTTGGCGCGCCAGGTAGGGGTGCGCCGGAATATTCTTTCCGTAGTTCTACGTTCCATTGCTTCGTCGCATCCATGGCGGACGCTCGCCGAGCTCGTGCTGAGCTTCAGGCTGCTCTTGCCGCCCGCGTCGCCCAGACGGCTCCCGTCGGTGGGCCTCATCGTCGTTCTCCGTCGCCTGCCGCCAACGCCGCCACCGGCCCGGTGGGGAACGAGCAGCAAGCATCGTTGCTGCATCCCTTGGTGCGGCAGGAAGGCCGCACCGCCACTCCGTCGCTAACTCCAGCTGGTTCATCGTCTCACGCTCGTCGCGCTCACACGGACACGCAAGCCGCGTTGCTCCTGGCACGTGAGCTCCTGCACTACCGCCCCGTCGATGACCTCTACGAGGAGTGGCTCGCTCGCATTACCGAGCTCGTCAGCGCCACAGGGGGCTCTCCTGTGCCGTCCCTCTCGCTGCCTCGCCCTCCGTCCTGCATGGGCGATGTAGCTCAGGAGGCGCCTCCGCCACCTCCTCCCCAAGAAGGCACCCTGGCCCCAAGGCGTGCGGCCCCTGGACAAGACCCACCGCGTCCGGTGCCCACGCGACAATAAAGGAGCTGCCAAGAAATCCCTCGACCTCAAGAAGGCACTCGCGTGCTCCCTGCTCCAGCACGCCAAGACCGCGTCCCCACGCCAGCATGTCAAGACCCCGTGCTGCCCCTGGCGGCAGCGCGCGGGAATCTCCAAGAGCAGGCCCCACGACTACAAAAGGCTCCGGTGGCCACCGCAGGCTGCCGCGCCTTCACCACCAAGCTACACAGCATCGCCTGGCTAGGCAAGTTCGAGCCGGACCTGCCTCCTCGCTACGACGGCACTGGTGACCCCACGAAGTTCCTGCAGCTCTATGAGCTGTACATCGAGGTGGCCAATGGAGACGAAAAGGTCCTGGTGAAGTAGTTTCCCATGGTGCTCAAGGACGGTACCCGCACCTGGCTCCTGAACCTGCCTCCTGGCTCGATCTCTTCTTGGGACGAGATGCGCAGTCGCTTCATCGCCAACTTCTAGGGTACTTGTGACCGTCTCCCGGTCATGGGTGACCTGTGCCACATCAAGCAGCAGCCAGGAGAGACCTTGCAGCAGTGCTTTAACAGTGCTCGCCTCAAGATTCCCAAGGTGACTGAGGAGGCCATCATCTCAGCATTCTTTGACGGCGTCCGCGATGCCAAGATGATGGAGGAGCTTGCCATCCACGAAGATTTGTGCACATCTTTGGAGCTGTTCAACATGGCGACCAAGTGCGCAAGAGCTGAGGAGGGGCGCCTCTCCCTCCTCAAGCTCCCAGCTGCTGACCCAGAAGAGAAGAAAGCCAAGGGCAAGGACGTGAAGCGCAAAGGAGCAGCCGTGCTCGCAGCAGAACCAGACACGAAGCACGGCAGGGACCAGCCGGAGTTGTCCAAGGGCAACCGATTCTGCGCCTACCACAACCTCTATACTGACAACACCAACGAATGCCAGGAGCTAAGAGTCGTTCGAGAAGGATGCATCCGTCGATGCCCCAAGCGCAACGACCGGGGCTACGACCGAGGAGGAGGAAGAGGTGGAGGATGATGGGACGACCGAGGCCCTCGTCAGGTGTGGCGTAACCTCCCTTGCAAGGATCGCTGGCAGGACCAGCATTGCGAGGGGGCTTGGAGGGATCAGACTCGCGAGGATCGCCCGCGGGGCAACGCAGGCCTTCCTCCTCTTCCACCACCACCAAGAAGGAATGACGACCACCACCAGGATGAGGGGGCTGGGGGCTTCCAGGAGCCATGTGCTATCACTTGCATCCTGGGCGGTGCCTAGGCCCCAGCCTCTCGGTGCATCTTCAAGCAGTTTGCTCGCGAGGTGAATGTTGTCCTCCCCAAGCTCGAGCCACGGGCCCTCTCAGGTGGTCCACGTGCGCCATCACGTTCATTTTAGCGGATCAGCTCAAGTATGCGGCTATGGCTGGCATCCTCCCAATGCTTTGCTCCCCAGTCATGAGCAACATGCAAAGTTACCAGGACCCTCGTCGATGGCGGCGCAGGACTCAACATTCTATCCGTTGAGATGTTCAACAACCTTCAAGTGCCTTATGATCAACTTTAGCCAACCAAGCATTTCTCAGGAGTCACTGACGGCTCCATCACTCCGATAGGGCAGGTTCACCTCCCTGTCACTTTCGGACAGTGCAAGAACTACCGTACCGAGCTCATCGACTTCGATGTTGCCCACATTCGCCTGCCATACAATGCCATCCTTGGGTATCCAGCCCTGGCCAAGTTCATGGCGGTAACTCACCATAGTTATAATGTCCTCAAGATGCCGAGAAGCGGCGGAATCATCACATAACTTCACAAAAATGATAGGAACTACTCATAGGGATGTATAGAGGCCATAGCAAGCATTCAAACTACTTAGAACTCTAAGAATTCAACATGCAAGCTCATCTACAGTAGCACCAAGAGTAGCTAATTATTCAAAATATAAACCACTAAAGCAAAAACTATTTGGACACATGGAGTAGTCACATACCAAGCAACAATTCCTCGAAACAGGTTTGGAAACGGAGCTTCGAGCAAAGAGATCGAAATCCACGGTTTTTGGAGCAAGAACACGAGAGAAGTGAGAGAGAGAGAGAGAGAGAGAGAGACTAATGGTGATTATTTTCTAGAGGAAAGTGGTGATGTGGGAAGAAGAAGTAAGTGAGAGGGCCCACATGGGGACCACAACCCACCAGGGTACGCCCGGGGGTCCTAGCAAGCCCAGGTGGGTTGTGCCCACCTAGTGCACCTCCCTCTGATATTATTTGCACCAGAAATTCTAAAATAATTAGAACAAACTATATTAAATTTTGAGAGCATTCTGAGAACTTTTATTTTGGGTCATTTTTTATTGCACGAAAAACTCAAAAAACAGACAAAACAAGGCATTTTATTTTATTTAACTAAGAAAAACAGAAAACAAAAGGTAGGGACAGAAGGTAGTGCTCACTGTATTCATCGACTTCATACCTCTCAAAAATGATACATTAATAAGGTTGATCAAGTCTTATTAACAACCACTTTCGATTAGCATGAAACCGAAGAACTTTCATATATCACTAAGTTACCTCAATAGGGATATGAATGTCCCCTACAATAAGCATTTCATATTTCTTTTTAACAGTAGGTCTAGGTAGTTGAAAACTTCCGATAGAGATTGTCGAAGATTTCTCAATAACATTAATACCATTCACTTGGAATTGTTTCTTCGGAAAGTGCACCGTATGCTCATTACCATTGATATGAAAAGTGATCTTGATTTTATTCCAATCAATAACAGCCCCTGGAGTATTCAAGGAGGGTCTATCAAGGATAATCGACATGTTGTCGTCCTCGGGCATCTCAAGTATAACAAAGTCAGTCAAAATAGTAACATTAGCAACAACAACAGGCACATCCTCACAAATACAGATAGGTATGACAGTTGATTTGTCAGCCTTTTGCAAAGATATTTCATTAGGTGTGAGTTTATTCAAATCAAGTCTTTTATATAAAGATAAAGGAATAACACTAACACCAGCTCTCAAATCACATAAAGCAGTTTTCACATAGTTTCTTTTAATGGAGCAAGGTATAGTTGGTAGTGCTGGATCTCCATTTTTTTTAGGTACTCCATCTTTAAAAGTATAATTAGCAAGCATGGTGGAGATTTCAGCTTCCGGTATTTTTCTTTTGCTGGTGATGATGTCTTTCATGTACTTTGCATAAGGAGGCATTTTTAAGATATCAGTCAAGCGAGTACTCAAAACGAGTGGCCTCAGCATTTCAGCAAAGCGTTCAAATTCTTCATCATCTTTGTTTTTAGTTGACTTAGGTGGAAAGGGCATAGGTTTTTGAACCCATGGTTCTCTTTCCTTATCGTGTTTTTTAGCAACAAAGTCTCTTTTGTCATATCTTTTATTCTTAGGTTGTGGGTTATCAAGATCAACAGTTGGTTCTATCTCAACAACACTGTCTGGTTCTTTGTTATTAGTTTGAGTGTCTTCATGAACCTCATCATTATCTTTTTCATTATCAGAAGGTGAGTGTTCACTACCAAATTGAGTTTCAGCATGAGAGATAGAAACTTCATTATCATTATCAGGAGGTTTTTCTACTTCAGGTTCACTAGATGTAGGCAAAGTCCTATTATTTTTCTTCTTCCTTTTCTTTTTAGAAGGACTAGGTGCATCAGTGTTAATTCTTTGAGAGTCTTGTTCAATTCTCTTTGGGTGTCCCTCAGGATAAAGTGGTTCTTGAGTCATTTTATCTCCTCTAGTTGCTACCCTAAATGAAAAGTCACTTATATTATTGTTCATTTCATCAAGCAACCCTCTTTGAGATTTAGCAACTTGTTCTAATTGAGTTTGAACCATAGAGGCATGCTTTCCTACACCTCTAACATCATTTGAAATTCTAAATAGCAAGTCACTTAAGTGAGCAACCATATCAGAGTTGTATTTCAATTGTTTCATCACATTTGCATTGAAGTGATCTTGCTTTCTAATGTAATTATCAGACTCGTAAAGGCATTGGCTAGGATGTTTATTTTGAGGGTCATCACTATCATTGAATTTCATTAAAGAATTTACCTCTACCACCTTAGGTGGTGTGGTGTATCAAGCCCATGTATTTCTTCAATAAGTGGTAGATTTTTAACATCCTCTACTTTAATACCTTTTTACTTCATAGATTTATTTGCCTCTTGCATATCTTCAAGACTGAGATATAGGATACCCCTCTTCTTCGGAGTGGGTTTAAGCGGTGTTTCAGGAGGAGTCCAATCATCATAATTTTTCCATATTTTATTCAATAATTCTTCAGCTTGCTCAATAGTTCGTTCCCTGAAAACACAACCAGCACAACTATTTAGGAAATCCCTAGAAGCATCGGTTAGTCCATCAAGTATTTCATTTTTCTTAAGAGGATGATCAGGCAAAGCATTAAGAAATTGGAGAAGCCTCCCCCAAGCTTGTGGGAGACTCTCTTCTTCAATTTGCACAAAGTTAAATATTTCCTGCAAGGCAGCTTGTTTCTTATAAGCAGGGAAATATTTTCCAGAGAAGTAATAAATCATATCCCGGGGACTACGCACACAACCAGGAGCAAGAGTATTGTACAAAGCTTTAGCATCACCCTTTAATGAGAATGGAAATAACTTGAGAATATAGTAATAGTGAATCTTCTCATCATGAGCAAAAAGGGTGGCTATGTCATTCAATTTAGTCAGATGTGCCACAACAGTGTCAGTTTCATAACCATGGAAAGGATCAGATTCAACCAAAGTAATTAACTCTGGGTCGACAGAGAATTCATAATCCTTATCATGAATAAAGATAGGTGAATTAGCAAACTTAGGATCACTTTTCATTCTAGCATTCAGAGATCTTTCTTTATACTTGCATAATATTTTTTCTAGATCATCTCTATCCTTACAAGCAAGAATATCTCTAGTTGCCTCCTCACTCATAGCTTAACCTTCCGGTACCTTTGGCAATTCATATCTAGGAGGGCTAGTTCTAATAGGTGTTTCAAGAGTTTCAGTTTCAAGCTCATCATCAGTTTCAACAATATCATGCTGTCTTACTCTAGCAATTTCTTCATCAAGAAATTCACCTAGTGGCACATTATCATCAAGCAACGTACTAGCATCTTCATGAGTAGCATTTATAGTAAAAGTAGAATCATCAACAACTTGCGATATACCAGAATTAATAGCATGTGGTGGTGTTGCAAGTTTACTTACAACAGAAGGCGAATCTAAAGCGGAGCTGGATGGCAGTTCCTTACCTCCCCTCATCTTAGAGGGAAAAATATTAGTCTTAGCATCCTTCAGATTCTTCATAGTGATAATTTAATAATAATCCCAAGTGGCTCAACAAATATAGCTATGATCCCCGGCAACGGCGCCAGAAAAAGGTCTTGATAACCCACAAGTATACGAGATCGCAACAGTTTTTGAGCGTAGAGTATGAAACCCAAATTTATAGATTCGACACAAGGGGAGCAAAAGAATATTTGCAAGTATTAGCAGCTGGGTTGTCAATTCAACCACACCTGGAGATTAATTATCTGTAGCAAAGTGATCAGTAGCAAAGTAGTATGATAGTTTTGATAGTAGTAGCAGCAGCAATAGTAACGGTAGCAGTGATAGCAATATTTTTATAGCAAGTGCAATAGAAACAACAGTAGTAACTTAGTAGAAACTATATGTAGGAAAATCGTAGGAGCTGGATCAGTGATTCGTTGGATGATATTTGTCATGAGACAGTCATAACCTAGGGCGATACGGCACTAGCTCCAGTTCATAAATATAATGTAGGCATGTATTCCGTAAATAATCATACATGCTTATGGAAAGAACTTGCATGACATCTTTTGTCCCACCCTCCCATGGCAGTGGGGTCCTATTGGAAACTAAGGGATATTAAGGCCTCCTTTTAATAGAGAACCGGAACAAAGCATTAGCACCCGGTGAATACATGAACTCCTCAAACTACGGTCATCACCGGGAGTGGTCCCGACTATTGTCACTCCGGGGTTGCCGGATCATAACACATAGTAGGTGACTATAACTTGCAAGATCAGATCTAGAACATGGATATAATGGTGATAACATAAACGGTTCAGATCTGAAATCATGGCACCCGGGCCCAAAGTGACAAGCATTAAGCATGGCAAAGTCACAGCAACATCAATCTCAGAACATAATGGATACAAGGGATCAAGCCCTAACAAAACTAACTCGATTACATGATGAATTTCGTCCAACTCTCACTGACCAGCGAGCCTATGAAGGAATTACTCACTCCCGGTGGGGAGCATCATGGAATTGGCGATGGAGAAGGGTTGGTGTTGTGGATATAACTCCTAAGTATGACCAGCCCAAGAGGGGCCGGGTCATGCCATTGGCGACTTAAGCATGAAGATGGCAGTTCATGAATCAAGCTTATTGAAGGCCCAAGGCCCGAAGGCAACTCAAGGCCCAAATGTGTGAACTGCCAGGAATTGACTTGCTCTGTAAGGCAAGCTTAGTTTAAAACCGAGCCAGTCACGATTGTGTGAGCCGACCAAGACTCTGTAAGACACCGGGCATCAACCTGTATATAAAGGGGTGACCCGACGGCGGGTTAACTCAAGAAACAATCAATCATGCACTAGGTCAAGCTCATTCGCTCCCTGGTAATTGAAACCCTTGAAATACAACCAAAAGGAAGAGTAGGCTTTTACCTCATTGAGAGGGGTCGAACATGGGTAAACTCTTTGTGTCCGTTGTCCCATTCAATCCTTTAAGCTAGCCTAGTTGCGATGGCTCCCCACCTAAGTCCTTTTGCTAGGACATTTGTTGTGTTAAGTCAACAATAGTTGGCGCCCACCGTGGGGCCAGAGCACGGTGGCTTCGAGTTCTTGAAGGGCAGCTTCTCAGGAATCAAGGGATACACCATGGGCCGGATGACCAAGAATCATCACGGAAAAATCTACATCGACGATGCAGGCCGGGGCCCCGAGACTGATTCAATCGAATACGGGTATCGGGTCCCCTTTGGCGGAATCCACGTCTTCATCGGCAAGATTGGTGAGCCTGAGCCTGAGCCGGTTGCCGGCTCTGACATCGTTGAAACGGCTCAGCGCGCAAGGCCTGCCAAGGTTCAACCCGCCCGGAAGCGTGCTTTCAGTGGCTTTATTCATGGGGTGGCTTTCGAGGAAGGTTCTGTGTCTGGCGGAGAGATGGCCATTTACTCAGATGATGAGTCCTCAACCGGCGAGACCAATTCGATCTATCAATTGCAAGACGGCGGGTGTCGGTATCAAAACCGGCGGATCTCGGGTAGGGGGTCCCGAACTATGCGTCTAGGCGGATGGTAACAAGAGACAAGGGACATGATGTTTTTACCCAGGTTCGGGCCCTCTCGATGGAGGTAAAACCCTACTCCTGCTTGATTAATATTGATGATATGGGTAGTACAAGAGTTGATCTACCACGAGATCAGAGAGGCTAAACCCTAGAAGCTAGCCTATGGTATGATTGTTTTTCCGTCCTATGGACTAAAACTCTCTGGTTTATATAGACACCGGAGAGGGCTAGGGTTACACAAAGTCGGTTACAATGGGAGGAGATCTACATATCGTATCGCCAAGCTTGCCTTCCACGCCAAGGAAAGTCCTATCCGGACACGGGACGAAGTCTTCAATCTTGTATCTTCATAGTCCGGGGGTCCGGCCAAAGGTCACAGTCCGGCCATCCGGACACCCCCTAATCTGGGACTCCCTCAGTAGCCCCTGAACCAGGCTTTAATGAAGACGAGTCCGGGGCGCAAATTGTCTTCGGCATTGCAAGGCGGGTTCCTCCTCTGAATACTTCATAGAAGATGTTGAACACAAGGATAGTGTCCGGCTCTGCAAAATAGCTTCCACATACCATCGTAGAGAGAATAATATTCGCACAAATCTAATCTGCTAACGCATTCTGCAGCGTGACATCATGCCACAGGCAAGCCTTCATTCGAATCTTTTTACTGTCCCACCTCAGCGTGTTTAGCGAGGCGGTTTCCTTGGTACGTCTTGTCAAAGTAGAGATCGTGTCCCCTTATTCCGGGATTCTCATCAATACGGGAGTGGGTAACCCAACCACGCCATTAATCACGGCGCTTGGGAGATAAGCGAGTTTTACTAGGCTGGTGGGGGCTCATAGTTGCGGCCGCCCATATAAGGGGATAAGGATCTACCCTTTCCATCTACGCCTTCTTCCTCCTTCGCTTATCCATTCCTGCGCACTCGAGCTCCAGCGCCCAAGTCCGCACTTCCCACCTCAACCTTCTCCAATCATGTCCGGAGCGAGAGGTAGATGGATGGCCTCCACCGTCACGGAGGGGCACATCAAAAAGCTGAGGAAAATCGGATACTTGTCTAACGACATCGCGCACCGGCTCCCAGATGAGGAGCAGCTCATCCCCACCCCTAGGCCCCATGAGAGGGTCGTGTTTCTCCCCCATTTCCTCCGCGGACTGGGCTTTCCTCTTCACCAATTTGTCCAGGGCCTCATGTTCTACTACGGCCTGGACTTCCACGATCTGGCCCCGAAATTCATCCTCAACATCTCGGCGTTTATCGTCGTGTGTGAGGTCTTCCTCCGCATCCAGCCCCACTTCGGCTTATGGCTGAAGACCTTCAATGTCAAGTTGAAGGTTGTGGGCGGCCGACAAGCGGAGTGCGGAGGCGCCATGGTGGGCAAGATGGCCAACGTCACATGGCTCGAGGGCTCCTTTGTGGAAACCATCAAAGGGTGGCAATCGGGGTGGTTCTACATCACCGAGCCGCGTGACCCTGAATGGGCAGCGGCCCCTGAGTTTCGATCTGGCATCCCCACGCGGCTCACCTCATGGAAAGAGACGGGCCTGTCGTGGCGTAATCCGGAAGAGGCGACCGGACACCAAACCTGCGTCCAGAACCTGATGGACAAGAAGGTTAAACTCGTCAACATAGTCCAGGTCATGCTCTTCCACCGGATCCTCCCGTGTCAACGGCGGGCTTTTAATCTGAGGGAATTCGACCCGGCTCAGCACCAAACTCAGTCCAGGCTCTTCAACACAACGCACGAAGATGCTTGGAAGGTGATTTTCAAGAGCTCCGAGGTCCACCCTCCCACTACCGAGGATCGCGGATTCTACGCGAGTCGCCAAGCCAGCGCGGTAAGCTTAGTTTACCCATTACAGGGTATTTGTTTTTCATAGTTTGACTCTATGCGGGATCTAAACCCCCATTCCTTTAACAGGACTGGCAGAAGAAGGCCAGACAGATCAACTGTCCAGCTCCTTTGCTCGAAGACCCAGCGAACGCTCGTTTGGCAAAGCTGCTGGTTCCGGCATCCCATGTGGTGCCGAAAAAGAAGGCCAAGAAGAAGTCTACGGGGACTCGAAAGAGTTCCCGACGCCTGGTGGTGTCGGACTCATCACCCGACGACCTCGAGACACCCTCCGCCTCTGAAGACAAGGAGGAGGAAGAAGAAGCCTCTCCCCCTCCAGCGAGGGGAGGAAAGAAAAGGAAGGCCGCCCCAACTGGGGAGGCCGGAGGGTCCAAGAAGGGGAAGACCTTTCTTCCGGACTACACCTCCGACGCCGACGACGACGGAGAGGAATGGCCATCCAGGGTCAAGCCCCTGGCAAAATCGTAAGTATCCGGATACCAGAATGACTTATGGCGTTCCTCTATTGTACAATACTTCCTGACGCCGAATTCAATTATGCAGTCCGCCCAAGGCTCAGCTCGGTGATTCGTCGAGTGGATCCCTGGACTCGTCGGATGTGAATAGCGCTTCACTCCCGACGGCTACCTCCCCCCGCCCTACGGACGATGCCGAGGTGGAGTCCCAAAAGGGGCTAAACCAGGAGGAGGTGGTCTTGGAGGCGCCGCAAGGCGACCTCCCGGACTCCAGGACCAAAGCGGATGATGCCCCAGAGGGATCTAAGTCCGGCCCTAGGCTGGACACCGCTCCGGAACCTTCAGTGATTCCGGAGTTCGGCAGGCGGCCCCCTTTCAAGAAGGGCAAGCCTACGACGCTGGCGGCCTCCGTCCAACCGGAGGCACCGGACAATTTGCTGGAGGTGCTTAACGGCACCTCCATCGACGAGGAGCACCGCACTGTTATGAGTGCGGTGATCCATAAGGTTCAGTCCGCCAAGAGCGGGCTGATAGAAGCCTGTGCCAGCCTTCTAACAGGCTTTGAGGTATGTATTTAAAACATATGAAAATGGTACCGCATAGACAGTAGCCCCTGATGCTCAGTTTGGTGTTCAGAAGGAAAAGCTGGACTAAGGATCTAAAAAAGATATACGCAGGAGTCTAACATAAATATGTCAATATGGGAATGCAGGTTGCGCTGCTGACCTGTGCCGCACTGACTGTGGAGGTCGATGCATTGAAGCAGAGCCTCGAGTGGTCCGAGAACGAGCTCGGTCTTGCCAAGAAGCAGCTCGAGGACAAGGAAGGTATGTAGTACCTTATGTAAGTATATAGAAATACCTGGTTGCAAGAATGATAGGACCAACATGAATATTTATAGGGGCCACAACCGAGGTGGCGACCCTGAAGGAAGCGCTTTCCAAGGCCGAAGACAATGTGGCTGTGGAGCGCACCGAGCGACAGAAGCAAGAGGCGCAGGTGGCGGAGGTGCGGCAAGAGCTCAATGCTCTTGTGAAAAAACATGAGAGTCTAGAGCTTGACTCGAAGACTCGAGTGTCTGAGCTTGCCTCGGCACTTAAAAATGCCAAATCTGAAGCCCAAAAAGCCCTCCAGGAAATTGAGGCGATGAAGAAGATTGCAGTGGGTAAGGCATTCTTTATGCAAAGCAAGCACGCGAAAGTAAATTACCTGTTACTTACCCGAATCCGGAGCTGTCCAGGAGCATTCACAGATCTGCCCCGCAGTGTATCCGATGCCGCCGCATTCTACCGGGCCGAGGAAGGGAGCTCGACAGAGAAGGTGTTCTGGTCCCAGTATGCTGAGGCCGAACACCCGGTGCCCCTGAGCGACCAGCTGAAGCAGCTGGTCGAGCTTCATAAGGCAGCCGAACAGGCCATGAAGGGCCTGATAGGCCGGCTGTGGCCTGGGGAGGCCATGCGTTTGAGCTATTTTGGGCTAGTGCGGCGGCTGGTGGATGCCTGTCCACGGCTTGAAGTCATCAAGCGCTCCGCATGCATTGAAGGCGCCCGTAGGGATTTTGCCCGTGCTAAAGTGCACTGGGGGCAAGCTGGATGCTGAGAAGCTGGTGACAGAAGGGCCACCGGAGGGGAAGGAGCATCGCCGTCCCGAGATGTATTATGAGGGCGTCCTGAAGGGTGCCCGTCTTGTGGCGAATGAATGTACCAGGGATGTAATTTTTGAGTAAACTCACTCGTGTTTATCCTATGGGCTGAAAAGTTGTTCATGTGCGCTAAGCAACGCTTTTTGAATTTAAAATATTACCTTCCGTGCGGCAGTTTATTAAATCTGAGAGATGCAAGTCGTTTGCTTCTGCCCCCATGCCACGAGTGCTAGGGTGTTCGGGATAAACCTGAGCGCTCTTGTTCCCATTCTTGGTCCTTCAAGGGAGGCGCTCAGCACAACGAACAAGGCGATCGGACTTATAATGCTTTATCACTCTCACTTAGCCATAGAATTCCATAATTTTAAATTTCGGCGAAGCCCCTAGTATTCGGAAGACCGATTTTGGGGCGCTATCCACGCCTAGGCCAGATAAATCCGGCTCCTCGCTCGAAGCGGCATAAGTCTTTAGGGACTCGAAAAACCTCTCGAACAGCGACCGGTCTCTCGCCCTATCATGACGGTCAGTTTTAGCTTTCTCTGCTGAGTTGTTAACCCAGCTCAACTAGGGCACAATCGCAGTAGTTCTCCCAGCGCTACCTTAGCCGACATAGCGGAACGTAAGGTACCAAAACATGGGAGTCGGGCAAACCCAACTATTGACCCAAGACATGATTCAGAGCCGATGCATATAATGCTATAAGTTCAGGGTGCCGTACTCATAAGAGTGTTCGGTCTTCTCACACCGTATTCTAGGGAACTTAAGCCCCTGGTGTATTGGCCGTACCAGAGTGTGCGGTTGCATGATGTCATGACTGAACATATTTACATGAAAAATAAATGCAATAATAGACAAGCGCTATGTATTGTTTATTAAAGGGCTGCTATGAAAGCAGAACGATACAAATAGTGCGATAAGCAAGAGATGGGATTATTTGACATGTCCCCCTCCAGGGGCAAGCTGCAAGACTTTAAGTAAGACAGGTATTTAGCTCGTTATAGAGACCACCTGGACGTTTGACGTGGCTTGCTGTCTCCCTGGCTGTTGCATCGTGTGTTCGGCCATTGTATTGCCGGACATGCCTTCCGAAGAGTGGAGTCCTGAAAGTAAGAAAAGAGAAACGACAAAATCGGGAGCCCATAGTGCGGTTGAGCCGCCTTCTGGGCATGCCGTGGTTGTGCCCTTCCCCTTATGCCCATGGTATTTCCAGAGCGTAATTATGTACGCATGGTACTGGTTCCGCAATCTCGCGAGGGCTGGGGTTGGGGCCGCGCTGCTATGCTTGCTTGGAATGTGCCAGACGGTCTTGTTGTAGGTTACTCCGGGCGCGCTTGATGGTGTCCGGACACTTAATAGCCGGACTATAGAATTGCCTTGAGAGGCTACTTTGTACTTCCGCCGCGAGGGCCGCCGTGTGCTCCTCTATTCAGAGAGAGCGTTCGCTATTTCCATTGACCGTAATGACTCCGCTAGGGCCTGGCATCTTGAGCTTGAGATATGCGTAGTGCGGCACCGCATTGAACTTTCCAAATGCGGTTCGCCCGAGCAGGGCATGATAGCCACTGCGGAACGGGACTATGTCGAAGATTAACTCCTCGCTTCGGAAATTATCCGGGGATCCGAAGACCACTTCAAGTGTAACTGAGCCTGTACAACTGGCCTCTACACCTGGTATGATGCCTTTAAAGGTCGTCTTTGTGGGTTTAATCCTTAAGGGATCTATGCCCATTTTCCGCACTGTATCCTGGTAAAGCAGGTTCAGGCTGCTGCCGCCGTCCATGAGGACCCTAGTGAGGTGAAATCCGTCAATGATTGGGTCTAGAACCAATGCGGCGAATCCGCCGTGACGAATGCTAGTGGGGTGGTCCCTTCGATCAAAAGTGATCGGGCAGGAGGACCATGGGTTGAACTTTGGGGCGACTGGCTCCAACGCATATACGTCCTGAGCACACGCTTCCATTCCCTTTTGGGGCTGTGGGTTGCGTATATCATGTTCATCGTCCACACTTGTGGGAGGAAGCCCTTCTGTCCTTTGTTGTTCGGCGGCCAGGGCTCCTCCTCGTCATCGCTGTGCAGCCCCTTGTCTCTCTTTTCGGCACTTAACTTGCCTGCCTGCTTGAACACCCAACAGTCCCTGTTGGTGTGATTTGCTGGTTGTTCGGGGCTGCTGTGTATCTGGCACGAGCGATCGAGTATCCGGTCTAAACTGGATGGGCCCGGAGGATTTGTTTTGAATGACTTCTTCCACTGACTTGGTTTAGAGCCTCTGAATCCGGCATTAACTGACGTATCCTCAGTATTGTTGCCGTTAATGCGGCGCTTGTGCTTGTTGCGACGCGACCTGCCATTGTTGTCCTTGGTATCTGAATTACCCGGGCTCTTCGTCATGTTAATACTACGAGCTAGCCAGCTGTCTTCTCCTGCGCAAAAGCGGGTCATGAGTGTTGTGAGGGCTGCCATGGATTTCGGCTTTTCCTGTCCAAGGTGCCGGGCAAGCCATTCGTCACGGATATTATGTTTGAAGGCTGCGAGAGCCTCTGCGTCCGGACAGTCAACTATTTGATTTTTCTTGGTTAGGAACCGTGTCCAGAATTGTCTCGCCAATTCCTCTGGATGCTGAATTATGTGGCTTAGGTCATCGGCGTCTGGTGGTCGCACATAAGTGCCCTTGAAGTTGTCTAGGAATGCAGATTCCAGGTCCTCCCAGCAACCAATTGACTCTGCTGGCAAGCTGTTAAGCCAATGCCAAGCTGGTCCTTTAAGCTTGAGTGGGAGGTATTTTATGGCGTGTAGATCATCACCGCGGGCCATGTGGATATGAAGGAGATAATCCTCAATCCATACCGCAGGATCTGTTGTGCCATCGTATGATTCGATGTTTACGGGTTTATACCCTTCGGGGATTTGATGATCCATTACTTCATCTGTGAAGCATAGTGGGTGTGCGGCGCCTCTGTACTGGGCTATATCACGACGTAGCTCATATGAGCCTTGCCTGCCCTATTCGGCCTGGCCGTATTTGCCATATCCGGCGTGACGGTTATCGTCACGTGTCGTGGGGCGCCCACGCGATCCGTAGATCGATCTTGTTTGCCTTGCCTTGTCCTCCAATATGTCTTGCAGGTCTGGCGTGTTTCCCCGTGCCTTGGTACTTTTTGAGCGGCGCCGGGGTGCGGCTTGAGTTGAGGGCCGAGAGGCCTCTCTGTCGTGGACACGGGGTGGCCGATCGGCCGCATCGTACACTGGTGATGTAGGTTTAGTTGCTTCCTCCTCTAGTTGGGGTAGAAGCCTACGCTTTGGGTAGCTCTTGGAGGGGCGTTTGAGTTTGTACTCTTCGGCCGCCAGGACTTCAGTCCATCTGTCGGCTAGCAAATCTTGGTCAGCACTAAGCTGCTACTGTTTTCTTTTGAGGCTGCTTGCCGTGGCCATAAGCCTGTGTTTGAAACGCTCTTGGTCGGCGGGATCCTCAGGCACGACAAATTCGTTGTCGTCGAGGCTTGCCTCGTCTTCGGAGGGAGGCATGTAATTGTCGTCCTCGACCTCTCTGTCTACCGCTTTATCATGAGGGATGGCTTCTCCATCCTCTTGTGCTGAATCCTGCTGGAGCGGGTTGTCTTCGGTACTGTCCGGGGTGTTATTGTCTCCAGTGCCGGAATCACCGTTTTTGCTGTGGCGGGATTTGGAGCGGCGCCGCTGGCGTCGGCACTTAGGCTGCTTCTTGGAGGGGTCATCCTCCGTCTTTCCATCTCCATTCCCTTCTTTTGGGGTGTCCACCATATATATGTCATACGACGAGGTGGCTTTCCGGTGCCCTATAGGCGCTGGTTCTTGGTCGTCTCCTTCATCGGCGTCCATACCGTCGATGTCTTCGGAGTTGAAGTCGAGCATGTCGGTTAAATCATCGACAGTGGCTACGAAGTGGATGGTGGGTGGGTTTTGAATTTCTTCGTCGTCCGCATCCCAACCTTGCTGAACATAGTCCGGCCAGGGCTCTCCTGATAAAGAGAGAGACTTTAGTGAATTCAGGATGTCGCCAAAGGGCGAGCGCTGAAAGATGTCCACGACGGTGAACTCCATGATCGGAGACCAATTGGGTTCGACCGGAAGGGGTGCGGAAGATTCGGAGTTCGGAGAGGAGTCCGGCACCTTGGAGTCAGGAGCTTCACAAAGGACAAGGCTGGTATTTGGCTCGATCGCCATAGAGATTGCAGCCCCCGAGGCGGCGTTTAGCCACCCGTCCTCGACCGGTGAAGTTGGCTCCGAGCTAAGGGTCGGAGCGGACACCTAAGCGGCGCTTTGGGCACTGTCCGGCGGTAGAGCTATATCATGCCCATCGTGATAGTGCGGCGCGCTCGGCTATGGCTCGAATCCGTCGAAGATCAAGTCCCGGCGGATGTCAGCCGTGTAGTTCAAATTTCCAAATCTGACCTAATGGCCAGGGGCGTAGCTTTCGATCTGCTCCCGATGGCCAAGCGAATTGGCCCGCAGTGCAAAGCCGCCGAATACGAAGATCAGTCCGGGGAGAAAAGTCTCACCCTGGACCGCGCCGTGGTTGATGATCGAAGGAGCCATCGGGCCTAAAAGAGACGACATAGAGGAACTCTCAGTGAAAGCACCAATGTCGGTGTTAAAACCGACGGATCTAAGGGGTCCCGAACTGTGCGTCTAGGCGGATGGTAATAGGAGACAAGGGACACGATGTTTTTACCCAGGTTCGGGCCCTCTCGATGGAGGTAAAACCCTACTCCAGCTTGATTAATATTGATGATATGGGTAGTACAAGAGTTGATCTACCACGAGATCAGAGAGGCTAAAACCCTAGAAGCTAGCCTATGATATGATTGTTTTTCCGTCCTATGGACTAAAACTCTCCGGTTTATATAGACACCGGAGAGGGCTAGGGTTACACAAAGTCGGTTATAATGGGTGGAGAT
Source organism: Triticum dicoccoides (assembly GCF_002162155.2). Taxonomy (NCBI): domain Eukaryota; kingdom Viridiplantae; phylum Streptophyta; class Magnoliopsida; order Poales; family Poaceae; genus Triticum; species Triticum dicoccoides. Next base: position 354,619,721 of record NC_041393.1, read on the forward strand.
CTACATATCGTATCACCAAGCTTGCCTTCCACGCCAAGGAAAGTCCTATCCGGACACGGGACGAAGTCTTCAATCTTGTATCTTCATAGTCCGGGAGTCCGACCAAAGGTCACAGTCCGGCCATCCGGAGACCCCCTAATCCGGGACTCCCTCAGTGGGCTTGGGGTTCGTTTCGATGGTGACAGTATTCCAGACTCCCGTGAGTCGCCAATCAGGGCAGCTAGCTATCCACATGGCTGGCACGCAACAAGTTTTGAATTCATCAACCGCTGCGGCTATGACCTCTGTTGCTACGGCTGCTGCGAGAGCGGGGCAGGTGACCCTGTGCACCTGCCGGCTCAAGTTTTATCCGAATTCTTGGAGGCTTTGGCAACTTTGCTGACTGTGGAGGTAACCCCAGCGAATCAAGCGCAACATAATGTGGACATTGCAAAGTTGCGAGATGAGATAGCTCAGGCCAAGGAGGATCTTAATGTTGAGAATGCTAGGATTGCAACAGAGCGAGCCACCTTGGATGTAGAATCACAACGGATTCAAGAATAAAGTTTTTGCTTAAGCTTGGATCAGAATGCATCAAATGCCGTTTTTCACAGGAGATACCAGAGTCGTCCACCTTTGGAGTTTGATGTAAGGAATATCTTCAATATGCCTGGGGCAGGACCGAGTAACCTGCCCAGCATGACCCGGGACCCTGAGGCACCTAGAACCGGAGCGGCGGCTCAACCCCGCGCAGCAGACCCGCCCCGTGACTTAAACCCACCTCAGCGAGTCTCAACACCTCTGGGTCACTTCTCTAACCCGTTGGACAACATGATTGTCGCGGAATCACGAGTGGCGGCTCTCCCGGTGACAGGTGAGTCTCCTGCGGTGGTCGAAGCTTGGGAGGTTGCGGAACTTCTTCAGACGGCGGTGGCCCAGCAGGCGGCTTACTCCTACAGCCGCAATCGAATCCATTCAACTCGGCGTCCAAGTCGAAGTTATAGCCGACTCGTTGAGTCACCAGCAGTTTCCAGCAGCGAACGACAACAACGCCAGGCCAGTGGTAATCAAGATGTTCAAAATCAGGCGGATCTGGCGCATGCACGTCAAGAGGCGTTGCTGATGGGTCGGCTCGTGGCTCTTCGACAACCTCAATTGAATCCACCAGCGTCCATAGAAGCCGGGGTGACTTCTAGGATAGTGGGTGTGACGTGATTGGTGTCGGCTCTGCGTAATGAGTGCTTGCCCAAGGACTTCAAGGGCCCTCGAAAGATACCTAATTACACTGCGGATCAACCTTTAGATGCTTGGATTGAGAGCTATGAGCTAGCCATGGAGATGTTGGATGTTAATGATGTTGTGTGCGCCAAATACTTCACCGTGATGTTGGATGGGACGGCTCGCACCTGGTTAAAGGGATTGCCTCCTAATTCCATCGACTCATGGACTGAATTGAAGGCACGTTTCCTTCAAAATTTTAAAGATACATGTAAGCAGCCTATGTCGATTATCCACCTAGATACTTGCATCCAGCAAGAAGATGGGTCAACCGCCCATTGGACCTGCCGGTGGTAAACTCTTCTTCTATCTTGAAATGACGACGAGGAACACCACCAAAATTGTTGAGACACTCCAGAAGAATGAAAAGAGGAAAAGTTGAACCAAAGATGAAAAGAGTTTGAAAGCGATCTTGGAGATGGCATCTGACTGATGAAATTCATTCTTATGTCAAACTCTGAAAATAATTTGGAATAGCTCCGAAATAATTAGAAGAGTCAGGTAAGATCCTGGGAAAAGACATGTGGGTTAGGGCCCACTGAAGAGAAGACACCGTTGGAAAGGATTGTTGAAGAGATAGATGATGCACCGGAACAATTGAAATATTTGAATGAGGTGACAACCTCGAATTAATTGGAACAAAGACGAATCTCTTGAGATGTCTTCCGAACTCCGGAATGATTGAATGGCGAGAGGTGAACGAGCAAGGAGAACACTTGATCAAGGAAAAGAATGTGATCAACCCGAAAAACTTGAATTGAGTCCACCAGAGAAGAAAAAGAGATGAAGAATGTCGAACAACAACGAGAAATCACCGGTTGAAACAATTGACGAAAGACTGAAGAGGCTCCGCACGAATGAAATTGACGGTCGAGAGAGACTAAAGCTCCGGGAAGAAGAGGGTGGGAGGGCGGGAAAAAACAAAGGCAACTTGGAAGGGAGAACCCGACGGATAACTTGAAGAGAAAACACCGTTGAAATAATTGAGGAAAAAATGCAAAGACTTCACACGAGTAGGATGGATACTTGATTAGGGACTCTAGGAAGAAATAGGGTGGGCGGGTGGGAAAAGAAAACAACTGAGGATTGATCTTGCGAAAACAAGAAGGTCGAATCGACTTCACGAGAAATGCACCGAATCAAAAGAGCTGAGAACCAATGATCAGAAAAACCAACTGCGTGATCCTAAAGAAAGTTTGAAGGGGAATAGGAGTAATTCAAAACACCTACGTCAAGATTCCTCACCAGAGCGACGAAGGGGCTGATGAGTAAAAAGAATTCCTACTCTCCGATATAACTAGACTCTGAAAACAGTTTTCTTCCAGACTCAACAGCGGCCATGCTAAGAACAATCAAGGGGCTCCTATGGTCGGTCAAGGCTCTAATACCAACTTGTCACGCCCAATATGCGACCCTATCCTAAAGGAACTCAAAGGTCCCACCAAGGTTAGAAGCGCATATTGGAGACGCTTTTGCAAGGTGGATATCATTACATCGTACCATTACATAATAGTTGGGGATGCATACAAGAGGCATACAATGCCACACGAATACAACATCATCATACATAAGAGCAACATCCGACTACGGATGAACACAAACAGAAACTCAAACGACTTCCACCCTGCTAGCCCAGGCTACCGACCTGGAACCTATCCCCTGAACGACAAAGCAGAAGAACTCAAGACAAGCAAGCATCGCTCTCACGTCATGATCATCGCATTACCTGTACCTACAACTGTTGTTGTAGTAATCTGTGAGCTATGAGGACTCAGCAATCCCATTACCATGGGTATCAAGACTACCAAAGCTTAATGGGTAAGGAAAGGATAGTGGTGAAGGTTGCAGCAACGACTAAGCATATATAGTGGCTAACATACGCAAATAAGAGCGAGAAAGGAAGCAAACTGAACGGTCGAGAAGCTAGAAGTGATCAAGGAGTGATCCTGAAACTACTTACGATCATACATAACCCAAAACCGTGTTCACTTCCCGGACTCCGCCAAAAAGAGACCATCACGGCTACACACGCGGTTGATGCGTTTTAATTCGAATCTGGTGTCAAGTTCTCTACAACCAGACATTAACAAATTCCCATCTGCCACATAACCGCGGGCACGGCTTTCGAAAGTTTATACCCTCCAGGGGTGTCCCAACTTAGCCCATTATAAGCTCTCATGACCAACGAAGGATATTCCTTCTCCCGGGAAGACCCGATTAGTCTCGGAATCCCGGTTACAAGACATTTGGATAAAGGTAAAACAAGACCAGCAAGACCACCCGACTGTGCCAGCAAATCCCGATAGGAGCTGCACATATCTCGTTCTTAGGGCACAACGGATGAGCAATCCGTACAACTAAAACCAGACCTTAAGTTTCCCCGAGGGGGCACTACAAAGGGCTCAAGTTTGGACCAACACTCAGAGGAGCACTTGCCCGGGAGGGGGGGTTAAATAAAGATGACCCTTGGGTTTGCAACCCCAAGGGAAAGTTATAGGTTGTTAGGCAAATGTAGAACCAATGTTGGGCCTTGCTGGAGGAGTTTTATTCAAAGCGAGCTGTCAAGGGGTTCCCATACACCCGACCGTGTAAGGAACGCAAAATCAAGGAACATAACACCGGTATGATGGAAACAAAGGCGGAAAGAGTGGAACAAAACACCAGGCATAAGGCTGAGACTTCCACCATTTACCAAGTATATAGATGCATTAATTAAATAAGAGATATTGTGATATCCCAACATAATCCTGTACAACATGGAGCAATCCTCAACTTCCCCTGCAACTAACAATGCTATAAGAGGGGCTGAGCAAAGTGGTAACATAGCCAGGCAACGGTTTGCTAGGAAGGGTGAAAAAGGTTAGAGGCTAACATGGCAATTTGGGAGGCTTGGTAAACAAGTGATAGGTAGCGCATCATAGCGATAGAACGAAGCAACTAGCATAGCAATGATAGTAGTGAGATCCAGGGTAACGGACATCTTGCTTGAAATCCCGCTAGAAAGAAGAACGAGTCCATGAAGAAGACGAACAAACTAAGACAGACCAAGCATAGTCGAACGAATCCTCATGATCGCAACGAAATAGGAACTATCGAGAAGAAGCACAACCGGAAAGAAGCAAACCACATGGTAAACATACAACACATAATCATGACACGATGCACCCCCAAGCATGATGGATGACAAAGGCTATATGATGCTACTCATGCCAAGAGATGATGCATACAAGAGCAACACATCAAAGCAAATTTAAATGAGGCCGGAAATAACATATAACAAATCCGGTAAGTCCTCATATGCAAATTTCGAAATTGGTCCTGATCTGAATAAACCTTACGTTCAAGTTGTTAAATAGCAAGTTCAAATGCACCAAGATGATCTACACAAAATTCGAGTCAAGTTACATATAAAGTTCATTTAATTCGGAGCTACGGCCTAGAAGATATGAGCGAAACAAGTAAAACATGGCATCGATGCAAAATACATTCAAACATCAATAAAGCACTCTCAAAACAAGGATTCAACATGACATGATGCAACTACATGCAATTCTAAGCAATTTTCATATAGAGCATGCTCAAAACGGAGCAATGGTGCAATACATACACTCCAAACAAGTTATAACAACAATCTGCCCAAAACAGCAAGTAGGCACTTTGCAATCATCAAAAAAACATGCTACAAGAACCTTATGAGCACAAACTTGACATGCACTTCATTACAGGTAACATACTTCAAATATCATTAAAGGTTCAGGTTAATAGGCATCAAGATTAAACAAATATGATCAATGCAAAATGCAACTTTATAACACAGCAACATATGCATGAGCAGAGTTAATATGATGGCAACTTGAGAGCAAGAAAGAGACAAGCTATAGAAAGTAAACATAGCAACCAAGGTCATGGCATCCAATTAAACATAACAAGGAGCAAATAAAATCCTGTCATAATAAACATATGGCTCATGGATTAGTGGGAACCAACATGACAAGATTGAATGTTGAAACAGTTTCAGCAAGTGTAAAGCAGCAACATTATGATAGCATGTTCGCAAACACAGAACAGAGGCATATGACATCCAAAATTAGCAAGCATGGCATTTTAACAGAGTGCTCATAGCATACTTCTAATCATGTAATTGGAGCATCTCCAGAAGAGGCATGGATCACTCAATAACATGCTCACAACAAGGCATCTTGAAGTTAACAGGAATTTGGAACATAATATAAGCATATCCATGGCAATGAAAACATATGCTACAGGACATATATAGGGCATCAAAAGGCATGGCATGGTAGAGCATAGCATAGGCAAAAAAACATCTCAACTAAGCATCTCCAGATTATGCATGGATTAATTGGTAGCATCAAGCAAACATGGCAACATGATATACAACACTGACAGAAAGTTAACAGCAAGTGACCCACTTCATAAGCTTGATGCACTCACTGCTGGGCATATAAAAATACATGGATTGTACCCCTATAAATATGGAATAAATATGCTCCTAAAACTTGTAGACATCATGCTCATAGGATGCACACACAAAATGCAACAAAAATGACAATTCAGCAAGTTATAGCACTTTTCAGCAGTTAAGAGCAACATGCACTTTTGCAACAGGGATTAATATATCAAGATGCACCCTAACATGAATTTAAAGCACCCCAACGTGTAGATCATTAATAGAAGAACATGTGCATATCAAGATAATCATCATACATCAACAGGGACAAAGTTGTGGCATTCACAAGATGCACAAATGATGTTAACAATCAGCATATTTCAGCAGCTTATATTATTTAGCAGTTTTGGAATGAATATTGAGGCATCCAAATGAACTCAAACAAGCATGACACAATGTAATGAAATGAAAAGCATCTCGCAGTGAACATTTCGATATGTCACACATGCAAAATAGAGCTACGAGCAGAAAGTAATGGCACACTAACATGCACACATATGATGAGGATTTCCGGACTTAGTGAAAATTAAACCTCGCGAAATCGGGACGGAGCGGTGCAGGACGAGGAGATCCGGGGACGGGGCGGTTGTTTGGTTGGAGGGACCGGTGGATCTCATCCACCCAGCAGTGGATCCGGCTCCAGCGAGCATTCCGGCGACTCCGGCAAGGGCGCGGAAGCCGAGGTGGCGGTTGAAGACTCCGGCGACGAGCGGGGAGATCGGGTTGGTCCGGGGATGGCAGGATCCGTCGGATCCGAACGGCGGTGGGCCGTCCCTAGCCGGAGGCGAGGAAGAGATGGAGGGACGACGAGCTTGGAGCTCCGCGACGGCGGTGCGGGGCTAGAGCGGCGGCGGTAGAGGTGAGCGCGCATGGGGCGTGGCTCACAGGCGACGGGCAGCGAAGACCAGGCCAGGCGGGTCGGCGATGGGCCCGAGCGGGCCTGGCGGTGCGGGAGCGGGGCGCCGGGACGTGTGGTGGTGCCTGGTTGGACGAGGGCGGCGGCGGGCTGACATGGCACGACGGGGTTGGCCGGAGCAATGAGGACGGCGGACATGTTCGGCGCGGACGAATTTGTCCGGCGGCGCGAGGAGAGGCTAGGTTCATCCGTGAATTTAGGGAGAGGGGGCTAATATTTACGTAAAGGGATCTTGGAGAGTCCAAATGGGGAGCGGTTTTCGCCCACACGATCGTGATCCAACTACGGACAGAATGGAGGGGAGTTAGATGGGCTAGTGGGCTGTGGTGAAAGGGTGCTGGGCTGCAAAGAGAGAGGGGCTTTCGGTTAACTCGGCTAATCGTTGGGGCATCAAACGACCTCCAAATGGAACGAAATTTGACGGGTGGTGTACCGGTGATATACCGAGGCCACTCGGCAAATCTCAGCTCATTCCGAGAATGTTTTTCGGTGGCTCACAAAACCAAGGACTGAGAGGTGCCGCGGGCGCCTGCGAGTGTGGTTGGGCTTAGAACGGACAATGGAGAGAACCGAGGGAACCCGAATGGATGCATGTTTTGAAAAACATGCTGATGAAATGCAGAAGATGACATTGCAATGTGCAACACACAAGCAAATGACATGGCAACAATAGCAAATGACTGGAAGACACCTGGCACATCGGATTTGGGGCGTTACATCCGCACTGGTGAGAAGACGTCGAAGACTAGACAAGGTGTCGGACGCGGCTTTTCATTTGCTTTCTGCAGTTGGCTTGTTCTCCCTTGTTTGAACCTTTATTGGAGTTGCTTCTAGTGTTGTTTGCCGTCCCCTGCCCCTGTTCTCTGTCTTTGGTTTTAGCCCAACTCATTCTCTCTCTCGCAAGCCTCGCGAGGGGACTTCGTGGGCGCCCTCGTGAGACCTTTCTCGCTTGGTTTCGCGAGGCTCCCTCACCCAAGTTCACAGTGGGAGCACCCCTCCTGGTCCATGCCCCACGGGCATCGCGACACGAAGTGCCGAACCTAAGATGGTCACCCTCGCAACAAAGGTTCGAAAACTATTCTCCCGACTTATCTTTCCAGACCTTAAGACGCCCGACGAGGCCTCAAGAACGTACCTCGCAAGGCAAAAACTGCGGCGAACATCCCGAGCTAAGTTGTTGCTACGCGCAAGCACATAGCCGCAACACCATAACACAGTGCGGAAGTGATAAAAATATCTTGATAATTAGGGATGGTAGTCTTGCACGCCCCCACGGGGCTCCATACTTCTCTCTCTCAATGCAGGAAAAGGAGAAAAACAAAATAGAAACAGCGCGCGCCCCACGATGGCTCGCGTGGAGGGATCTGCACCATCCTCCCGAACTCAATCGGACTCCGCCTCACGCTTCACCGGGACGCGGCGGCGGGACGACCCGCTACCGCCCTCGAAGCGGGCGCGGCGACGTGGTGGATAATCGCGGCCACCACCGGAGGAGCTGTCACCGGAGGAGGAGCCGCTGAAGCTCGGCGAGCTACGGACGCCGCTAGGAGCAGGTTCGCCTTCGCCCTCGTCGCGGCCATCGCCAAGACCGAGCACCTCGCCGCCGTCATCGTCTTCAGGGCAACACCCTACACGGCGGCCATCTTCATCGAACACTCTAACATAGAGGGTCATGTCGCCGTCGAACTTGAAGTGGACGGTGCACCACTGGCCCAGGCCACGCGCACGGGCAAACGTCTGCCCGCCACGAGCCAGGGCCACGTTCCCGGTGACGGAGATCTCCACCACTACCCAGGAAGCCCTGCTACAGCAGCCGTCTGCCTGCAGCCAGAGCCCGCCAGGGCCATCGGCCGGCAGTTCGCTGGCAAAGAAGTGGGGGAGTTGGAGCTAGTTGTCGGCCATATCTGCCGAACACACAACAAACTCCAGCAACACCTCTGCTGAGTGAAAGCTTGGCCGAGGAGGCCGCGCAGCCATGGCGCGTGTTCTTCCATCGACTGGGCGGCCATCACCGCGCAAAGGACCACCATGCGACCAAGAGGGGCCGCTACGGGAGTCGCGGGGTGCTTGCGGGGATGACCACGGCCGCACTTGGTCGGAGGGGAGTCAGGCCCTTCCTGGCGAGCCTTCCCCTTTTCTACGGCTGGGAACCTCTTCGCGGGCACCATGGGACACGGCAAGCAACTGGAGCAAGGAGGACGAAGAAGCGGGCTAGGAGAGGGGAGATTTGCAGTGGGGGCTTGTGCCCCTCCACATTTATAGCCCAAGGGAGGCCAACCGCCGGCCTCCATGATCACAGGTAATGATGACTCCTTTTGCATGTAGCTGGGACTAGTCAAATTGGGTGGTTGTCGAGGCAGCATGGGGAAGCGGAGACGCCCACATCCAATCAACCGCCACACGGCGACTAAGGCCGCAGGTTGTTGGGGACCGCGGCGCTTCGCACTCGCCCTTTGGCTTCGCTGCTAAGACAAGTCCGAGCGCGCCTTGGGCCCGGGGGCTACTGTCGGCGTTCTGGGAATGGGGTCCCCAGGCTTGCCTACCTATGGCCTGCGACGTGGCTCGAGCAGTGGCCAAGTACGACCCATCTTCATGAACCCAAGTTTAAGACCCTCGCGAGGGTCCAAGCCTCGCGGGGCGGACGACGCAAGGCTTCCTCGGGGGCGGCCTCACCAGGCAGGCTCGCGAGGAGGCGGAGAGATCACGGCAATGAGTACCTCGCGAGGTGCTCGTGACGCAAGCCATGACGATCGAGGCCAGGCGGGCGCCAGCCAGCGTAGTGTCCTCGTTTCCTATTTGGTGCAAAGGGGGCAAGCACAGGCGCGGAGTACCGAGGCATCAAGCAAAGGTTTCCATATCGGTGCAACTAGACCAAGACCAGCAGGATGGTAGGACGGAGATCACCGTGAAGCCCAAGATGGCGTCATCGCCAGTGCCTTTGGCAGTCGAAGACCAACTTTAGTCAGGATAGCTTGTACTAGCTGTCCCCCTTCAAAATGGCCGTTGTTGGCTCCCTTCCCACTCAATATTTGGGAAGAGGACCAGGGCCTCTATAAATAGAGATAGCCACCACAGTAGAAGGTATCTGGATCTCACCTAGAGCCAAGAGAGACGGAACAATTCCTCTCCAAGCACACCACCACAAGAACGCCCCTCGCGAGGCTGTTCTTCCTCTGTATTGTTCATCATCAGCCCCAGAGGCAATCCACCACACCACACACTAGATTAGGGTATTACACCACAACAGTGGCCAGAACCAGTATAAACCTTGTGTCCCTTGTGTTGTTCATCGTGTAGCTTAGATTTGCGGTGAGGCTTTGGGGCGTGGATCGGTAGGGAGTAGATCTTCGTGCGCACCCTAGAGTTCGAACCATAAGGGTTTTGCCAGAACCCGATATCTGAAAACAGTGGGTGCTCGGCCTGGCCTGGCCTTGGGTTCATCTTCGGCCGTGAAGGTTATTGCCGTGTCGTTCCATGAGCTTAGTGTGGTAACCTAGTGGACCTCGCAGAGGTCGCGAAGCACCCATGTTCGCCGATTATTTGAAGAGAAGGTCTCAAAGACCGTGAGGACGTTAGAACTGTCCCTCTCCGGAGAGTATTTTTCTGGGGTTGTGGTGAGGATTGCCTCTCCACTTTTTGCTACTTGCCGTAGTACCTAGCATGCTCGAAGGCTGTGGGTTGGGACTGAGCATGGAGTGGGGTGGATCGGGCAGGGCTTGTCTAGTAGTTCGTCAAGAACGAATCTGTGTCCCGTGAAGGATTTGTTTTTCCTGCCCATAGATTGGTGGTCTGATGATCCGCCAAGATGTGTTCGTTTAGCTCGAATCGCACACTGCTTTAAGGTAGCGGGCTCTAGTTGAGTTTTCTGGGGCCTCCATGTTCTTTCCATTGCACTGTATTTTTGTACTACTTGTGATAGTTCCGTGAAGCTCTGTATGTGGCCATGGTCGAGGGCATTCAACATTCCCTCGTCGGTGCAGTCATGATGAAAGACTAAAACTACATCATTGTCGGGGCAGCCTTCAATCTGGTTTTTCACAAGTAGGAACCTGGCCCAAAAGTGGTGGACCATTTCCTCAGGCTGCTGCCGCACATACATCAGGACATATATATCTGGGGGACCTGAATTGCTTGGAGAATATAGATTGTGGTGGGTGGGTGGCTTAAATTCTGGATCCCATCCCACCTCTGAGTTCGGAGCCTGCAGGGTCTCTGAAGCAACCGGTTCAGGTCCGGGAAGGCACAAGGGCTCCTGCAATCCCGCGCTTGAGCTAGAGTCCGGGTGGCGTAAGGTCCCGTCCGAGGGGATAGTATCCGGCTCAGGGGATTCGGAGATCCAAACATACTTAGTATTCAATATTGGGAGAGCGGTGTCTTCAGCTGGTTCCTCAATGACCGCCACGAGATGGGTGATCGGTGAGCGATTAATTTCCCTCTGGTGGGGCTTGATCATGATCCGATCATAGTCCGTGGAAACACCTAGGGTGGCGATGCGGTCCAGCAGTCCGTTTAAAGACGAAACATCCACCCGATCCGTTTTTTGGAGTACTCGGGCTGATAGGAAGATGGTGTTTGACGATCGAAGGGGGAGCCGCGGGCTTGACGGCCGCGCGAGCTCTCATGGTGAAGCTGCCAATCTGGAGGGTCTGCCCAGAACCTAGGCACTCTCCAGAAGTGATATCGCTGTTGATGACCAGGCGAGCCATAGGTCGCTTCTGTAGAGAGCATGGCAGAACTCTCAATGAAAGCACCAATGTCGGTGCCAAAACCGGTGGATCTCGGTAGGGGGTCCCAAGTTGTGTGTCTAAGGATCAATGGTAACACGAGGCCAGGGGACACGGTGTTTACCCAGGTTTGGGCCCTCTTAAGGGAGGTAAAACCCTACTCCTGCTTGATTATATTCGGCGAGTATGAAGATTACAAGAGCTAATCTACCTCGAGATCGTAATGACTAACCCTAGATGTCTAACCTGTGGGGGTTTTGATGATGGTGAAGAAGATAGCCTCTATGGACTAAACCCTCCGGTTTATATGCACACCGGGGGGTCTAGGGTTTGTACAAGGTCGGTTTATCAGGGGAAGGAAGCTTCCGGACTCTATTCTTGCCGTCCATGTATTGAGAAGTCCCATCCGGACTCGGTAGACAATCTTCAGTTTGATCCTGTACGGCCCATGCAATCCGGCCCATACCTAGGTCGGACACCTGAGGACCGCCCAATCCAGGACTCCCTCAACTGGGTCGTGAGGGAACCATCACTGTGCATGGGGACACAAAGATAGCTTTAGAGTGTGAAGAAGGTGATGATGCCTATCCTGAGTCTGGTTGTGAAACGAAGGAGCTGAAGTTCTATAAAGATAATGTCGACTCAGCATCTTCATCTCCTTTCAACAGAGCCGCCTTCTCATTGTCCCAGCCGATTCTCTCAGCGTTGCAATCCCTTTTCAACTTTTCTTTCTCTTCTAAGGCAGATGTCAGCTCTAACTTGGCCATTGCAGTCTCTGCTTGTTGGGACTTGATGTTTTGCCGCAGATCAGTGACTTGAGATCCGTTCATATTTAATTCAGCATGCAATATACAGAGACAGGTAGTATTATAATCATCTTCTTTGAAGTCCCAAGCATAATACAAGTATTTTACTTGGCACTAGGGGGCTAATGCATGTTGCTCTTTTTTAAGGCAAATCTTTAATGACTAGACTTAGCTATGCAACTTAAGCGGCCCTTGGGGGCTACATATGCGGATTTGTTCACAAGTATGCTGATAAGTCCCGGCTTAGTTATGCAGCTTAAGCCGGCCCTTGGGGGCTACATATGCGGATTTGTTCACAAGTATGGTGATAAGTCCCGGCTTAGTTATGCAGCTTAAGCCGGCCCTTGGGGGCTACATATGCGGATTTTAGCACTATAATTGAAGTCCCTGCTTAACCTTCTAGTTTAAGCCAGCCCTTGGGGCTGCTCATTTTGATTCAGCGGAGTTAACTATTGCTATGGAATAGCTACAAGGTCAGAAAGGCTATTTAAGTCTACATAATATTCACTCCTTTCATATTCAGTAGACTTGGCGGCTGACAGATATATTTATGAGTAGAGTTTTTCAGTGTTTACCTTAAAGCGCTCCTTCATCAGATTAACTAAGCCGACTTTGAAGTCGCGGCCGGTATGAAGGCGGTTTCAATAACCAGTGTGGATCTTGTGAGTGTTGAACTAGGTATAAATCTCCAAATCTAGCTTCCATTTGCCCTTTTCAGTAGCTGAAAGTTCTTCCTTGGCACTATCCTTTGATAAGAAAGTGGGGTTGCCCGGTGCTGTATAGCCAAACCCAGTGACAATAACATCTTCAGCCTCTTTCTCAGCAGGCTTGACAGGACTTAGCAGCTTAGATGTGGCCGGGTTAACATCCATATAATCTAGTGTGACATGGTGCTCTTCTGGCGGCGGATCATCAATAGCTGCTTCAAAGGTTTGATGCAAAGATTCAGACAGTATCTGCTTCTCCGGGTCAGCAGCGTTGGGATCTTCGATGGTGTTGGTGTCTTCGCCCGGCTTACTTGTCTTCACCTTCTTGCTTGGCTTGGCTTTACCGCTGGCAATAAGACATAAAGATATTACCATGATAATTTACAAAAGGTTTAACAACAAAGAAATTCAATATTCTCACCCAGTGGCGACTTTGAAAAGGGGGATCTGAGTCCCAGTGGAGTCACCAGATGAGGAGTGAGAAGTGCCCTGATAGTTTGGTTCAGAAGGGTTAAGGGGTTGTCGAACAAGACCCGCCTTTGGAAAAGCTAAGTCAGAAAGCTGTGAAACCTCTTCTCGGCGTTTGTGAGGGACCGGTGTATTGGGTAAACCGGAGGAGAGATTCCCACCGCCGCTATTTCCGGGTCGTGCGGTGAACTTCATGCTGCTGCTTCTTCAAAATAAAGTTGGGATCCAAGTAAGCTAAAGGGTGAGAAAACCTTACTTTCCGGCTCGCTTGTCGAGTTCTTTGTCTCGGCAGAGGTTCAGAGTTGGAGGAAAGGATAATTACCTCTTCATCATCTGTGCGGCTGGCCTCCGTGTCATCCTAATAGTAATCAGTCTAAATAATATATACAAAACAAGAGCCAAGGGAGTCAAGTTCTACCTCCGACTCATCGTCCAGAGTAAATGGATCAACTGTGTCTATCTTCTTCTTGGCAGGCTTTTTGGGAGCCTGGTTCTTTGTCCTGACCTTTTTTGCCGGCTTGTCCTGGAGTTTCTTGTTCCAGAAAGAGGAATTGGGCTACAAATATCAAGCAATAATGAGAAGACAATTTTATTAATGAATAAGTGTCAAGTTGTCTAAAGTACCTATAGCTAGAGCATTGTTAAGGGTGCAGAAAGGATTCAAGCATGTCTTGCTGCAAGTTTGCAAGCTCTCGTTAATCATTGACTTGGTCATCTTATTGATTGCGTCATCATCCATCTCTTTTTGCAACGGCGCTGGGGATCTTTGACATCACCAGTATACTCACACATTAAGCCGGGCTAGCGACTTAAGGGTAAGATCCTCCATGCGACCCAACATCGAACTAGATCGACTCCAGTCAAACCATTGGCATTAAGGCCCTAATCTTTGAAAACATGGGCATATATTTGGCTCGTTCTTCTGTGTTGATCCATTCTGGGAGAGGGTGTCTATTGCTAAGCCGGCTTTCACAGAAACCCGGCAGAGGATTTTCGTCCTCCGGAGATGTATCTTGACAGTAAAACCAATGTCGATGTTCTGGGAACGGTGGTCCCCAGACTTGCCTGCCTGCGGGCTGCAGCGTGGCTCGAGCAGTGGCCCAGTACGGCCCGTCTTCATCAACCCAGGTTCAAGACCCTCGCGAGGGGCCAAGCCTCGCGGGGCGGATGACACAAGGCTTCCTTAGGGGCGGCCTCACCAGGCAGGCTCGCGAGGAGGTGGAGATGTCAAGGCAAGGAGTACCTCGCGAGGTGCTCGTGACGCAAGCCATGACGATCAAGACCAGGCAGGCGCCAGCCTGCGTAGTGTCCTCGTTTCCTCTTTGGTGCAAAGGGGGCAAGCGCAGGTTAGAGTACCAAGGCATCAGGCAAAGGTTTCCATATCGGTGCAACAAGACCAAGACCAGCAGAGCAACAGGATGGAGATCACCGTGGAGCCCAAGACGGCGTCATCACCAGTGCCTTTGGCAGTCGAAGACCACCTTTAGTCAGGATAGCTTGTACTAGATGTCCCCCTTCAAAATGGCCGTTGTTGGCTCCCTTCCCGCTCAATATTTGGGAAGAGGACGAGGGCTTCTATATATAGAGATGGCCACCACAGTAGAAAGGGGGAGATCTCATCTAGATTGGATCGAATCCTTCCCTGGTAGAGCACCGCACCAGCTCAAGAACACCTCTCGCAAGGATGTTCTTCTTCTGTACTGTTCCTCATCAGCCCTAGAGGCAATCCACCACACCACACACTGGATTAGGGTATTACACCACGACGGTGGCCCGAACCAGTATAAACCTTGTGTCCCTTGTGTTATTCATCGTGCTAGCTTAGATTTGCGGCGAGGTTTTGGGGCGTGGATCGGTAGGGAGAAGATCTTTGTGTGCACCCGAGAGTTCGAACCTTAAGGGTTTTGCCGGAACCCGATATCCGACAACCAAGTCTGGTTCCAGTCCTTAGGATGACTCGGAAGTGTGGCGGCAGGAAAAGTGGCTTCTTTCCGCCTCTGAATTCAAATTCCACCTAGTTCTAGGCTGGGCCCGTCTGTGAACTCGATCTGCTGGTTCAAGTAATAGAATTGCCTGAAAAAATCTAAAGTGGGCTCTTGTTTTTTTTGAGGAACCAGGACAGTGGGAGCTCTTGTTGAAGGTACACTTTGCAAAAAACTTGAATGTTGCAGATGTTTGAAACAGAGTTCGGCCCGAAGTCTTGAGGATGGAGTTGGAAGAAATGCAGCACATCACGAAAGAATTTTGAGCCGGGTGGCGTAAACCCCCGGAGCATATGATTAGTAAAAACTATGACTTCACCTTCCTTTGGGCGGGTGTGGCCTCGTTTCCCAGAGCTCTCCAATGGATAACATCTTTGGGTGCTAAGACGCCTACTTGAACATGTTCCTTGAGAGATTGCTCCGTGAAAGTGGAGACGACCCAGTTGCATGAGGTGACGGTTTTGGTCATTTTTGTTAATGAGCAGCCTAGAAAGGAAAATATTGTCGGGTAAAGATTATGATGTTAAGCCGTCCAGCAATCAGAAAGCAAGTGCATCATGCAAGGACAAATCTTATGCAGAAGGTGCGTACAGTAAAAGAAGGGCATGGTTTAACTGGTAAACCCTGGCGGGTTATACAAATTCTGAACATATACTAGCGGTTTAAGGTGGGGCTAATGGTGTTTGGCGGGTTATGGCCTATCATATAAGCTGCCCACACAGCTCTTGTTCACGGGTATCTATGGATCTATCAGTGAAATTTTCTTAAGTGCTAAACAAATAGGTTCCAAGGAATGGATCTAAGATTTTGGATCTACATCAATTCGACAAAATAAAATAAATCTTAACATAAGGTTACGGTAGTGAAAAGAACTCATATACTCAGATGGGATCCTGTGCAAAGAGGGTACTTTCTACGATTGGAAAGGGATGCTAAAACTATTACTGCACAACTTCAGAGTCGTGTTCAGATCAAACTAAGCGTTCTAAAGAGAAAAATGAGGAACAATGGAGAACATAGACGAATGGCGGGAACCCTAATGCAGATCTGTGATAAGGGAAGGTAAGCACTTACTGCTGCTGATGAATGACGGAGGTGCGCCGTGGATTTCTGGTCCGATCGGGTTGATGCAGCAGCCGGAGTTGGTGCGGTTGACAAAGGACGACGACGGCGGATCTCGGTTTCAATGGAGTCATGAGGAGGAAGAAGAACATGTGAGGGCAGGGGTAAAAAGCGAAAAGAAGGACCCCCTGTCCCTATTTATAAGTAGGTGACTGGACGGCATGCACGGGAATCGAGGAGGCCAAAAATGATTATGTGGCTATATGTACTCCTCGATTTTCAGGAATTCTATTAAGATAAAGATCTGTTGAGATGTCCTGGGTCTTGTGTCGAATTAATGCACGTGATGTCATGGCGGGTTACCATAGTTTTGCAATGTGACGTCATGGCGGGTTACAATGAATTGGTAAGGAATTGATAATGGAAGATTCTGCCAAGTCAAGTGGTGGAGATTGATGTGAACAGGTTCAAATCAACCTGGGGCCTAATGTTGGGGATATAACTCCTAGGTATGACCCACCCAGGAGGGGTCGGGTCATGCCATTGGCGACTTAAGCATGAAGATGGCAGTTCATGGATCAAGCTTATTGAAGGCCCAAGGCCCGGAGGCGACTCAAGGCCCAAAGGTGTGAACCACTAGGAGATGACTTTTTCTATAAGGCAAGCTTAGTTAGAAACCAAGCCGGTCACGTTTGTGTGAGCCAGCCGAGACTCTGTAAGCCGCCGGGCATCAACCTTTTTATAAAGGGGTGACCCGGCGGCGGGTTAACTGAAGAAACAATCAATCATGCACTAGCTCAAGTGTATTCGCTCCCTGGTAATCGAAACCCAAGCAATACAACCAAAAGCAGGAGTAGGCTTTTACCTCATTGAGAGGGGCCAAACCTGGGTAAACTCTTTGTGTCGTTTGTCCCGTTCAACCCCTTTAAGCTAGCCTAGTTGCGATGGCTCCACACCTAAGTCCTTTCGCTAGGACATGTGCCGTGTTAAGTCCATGACAGTTGGTGATGACGAAGATCAAAGATCCCCCTCTTCGGAGCCCCAAACGGACTCCAGATCTGGCTTTCCGATGAAGAACAGGAGACTTGCGTATCCAACGTGATAATTCTTTCTCCCTGATTTTTTCTGGAAAATAGGATTTTATAGCGTTGGTTTCAGGGTCTGTGGGGCCACCAGGTGGGGACAACCCACCTGGGTGCACCTGGAGGGGGTGGCGCAGCCTGGTGGGTTGTGCCCACCCACGTACCCCCCCCCTCGGGTGTTTCCTGGCTCCGGGAATTGTCTTTTATTGTAGAAAAAATCCTCGCAAAGTTTCATTGCATTTCGAGAACTTTTATTTCTCCACAAAAACAACAACATGGTAGTTTTGCTGAAAAACAGCATCAGTCCAATTTAGTTTCATTCAAATCATGCAAGAGGAAAAGCGTTAGGAAAAGTAGATACGACAGAGACGTATTAGACAACACATGTCTATGGTTAGGAAACTTAACCATCTTTGATTAACGAGCTAGCCTAGTAGAGGCTTACTAGGGACACGGTGTTTTTGTCTATGTATCCACACATGTATCAAGTTTCCGGTTAATACAATTCTAGCATGAATAACAAACATTTATCATGAATAAGGAAATATAAAATAACAACTTTATTATTTCCTCTAGGGCATATTTCCTTCAGTCTCCCACTTGCACTAGAGTTAGTAATCTAGATTACATTGTAATGATTCTAACACCCATGGAGTCTTGGTGTTGATCATGTTTTGCTCATGGAAGAGGCTTAGTCAACGGGTCTGCCACATTCAGATCCGTATGCATTTTGCAAATCTCTATGTCTCCCTCCTTGACTAGATCACGGATGGAGTTGAAGCGTCTCTTGATGTGTTTGGTCTTTCTATGAAATCTGGATTCCTTCGCTAAGGAAATTGCTCCAGTATTGTCACAAAAGATTTTCATTGGACCCGATGCACTAGGTATTACACCTAGATCGGATATGAACTCCTTCATCCGGACTCCTTCATTTGCTGCTTCTGAAGCAGCTATGTACTCCGCTTCACACGTAGATCCCGACATGACGCTTTACTTGTAACAGCACCAACAGATAGCTCCACCATTCAATACAAATACGTATCCGGTTTGTGACTTAGAGTCATCCAGATCAGTGTCAAAACTAGCATCGACGTAACCTTTTACGATGAGCTCTTTGTCACCTCCATAAACGAGAAACATATTGTTGGTCCTTGTCGTGGATTTGTCACGGCAGATGTCCTTAGTGTGAGGACTTAGTCGTGAGGCCAACTCATATATGTGGTAGCTTGAGAGGGGTTGAGTGGGACGAGAGACGTGAGGTTTTCTACCCAGGTTCAGCCTCTCACGGTGGAGGTAAAAGCCTACTCCTGCTTCATTGATATTGATCATGGTGCTCATGATTACAAGGGTGTTCTTTGGCTACCTCTATCTCCAGAGCTATTGATTGTCTTTCCCAACTTGTAAAACTTGTCCCTCTTGGGGTGCCCTGCCCCTCCTTATATAAGTTGGAGGGGTGGGTTACATGTGGAGTCCTAGTAGGACTACGACTACTCTATTCAAGGTGGAATCCTAGTCTTGCTTCCTTTGTAAGGGAAAACTCCTTATGCCTTTCCTCTTAGGCCGGCCCGCCATAGCATGAGCCGGCCTTCTAGGCCTTGGACCTTGTCATCTATTTCACCCACCATCAGGATCATCAGTGATTCGCCAGACCGGTGAATCGCCAAACCAGTGAGTCGCCAGTATTTAGGCGGGTTTCCGATGAACCGCCAAGTCCCGGTCGAGTCATATATCCAGCAAGGTCATACCGCGGGGTATATCCCAACATTAGCCCCTAGTTTATTTTGGATTTATCCATGTTAAACTGATTCTGCAAAATAAACACAAGAACAAATTTGACAGGTTGTGCTCTTGATTAAAAATTTCTAAGCCGGCACCTGATCATCCTTAAGTCCTTGTCATTTCCTCCTTCTGGAAAGTCCGGGTCAATAGACCAACTTCATAGTCAATTTGCTTGTAGAAGAAATATTGTGAAAAAGAATCCATTTGAGTCGGTTCCAATGCTCTGACTTGACAAAAATATTGGGCTCGAAATACTCATCTGATTTTCAGTCAGCTTGTAGATGTAGATCTTGCCAATTTATAATTGCCAGAATTGCCGGGTTATAAGACAGATGATTCCAGGTCATGATTGTTGCTGATGTCGGGTCATAATTCTTGCTGACACCAGGTCATAATTGTTGCTGACACCGGGTCATGATTGTTGCAGATGCCGGGTTAATCTTATGGTGACACCGGGTCATAAACTTTGTAGATTTCTCCAATAATAATATAATACCTAGTTTGCTCAGAACTGAGAGTTAAAGTTGTTCCTCCCTTATATGCATATTACTTGTAGCCCCCAAGTCTTAAGAGGAGGACGTAGTGATAGCTTAAGACTTGCTTAAATATAAATGCTTCAACTTTGGAGAAATCCAGGTTGTACATGTAAGTCACCAATCATAAACTGAACACTTTGTACTTCCCATGTGTAGCCCCCAAGTGTCGGGTTAATATGCAATAATGAGCAGGCACTTTACTTGTACTTCAAAAAATAACACCATATGATGTAGCTCCCAAGTTTCGATTTACCTCTAACAGGAGCAATTAGTAGCCCCGAAAGGGCCGGCTCATCACTATGTGATGGGTTGGGTCTTCAATGAGGCAAGTTACAAATGACCTTGCATTAGCCCCCAAGTGCCATGGTGCATGCTTGCAGCGTCATGGGACTTGCATACTTGATGTAATCTCAATTTGAATAATGTAGCCCCCAAGTGCTGGGTCGTATGCCTCCAGCAAATTCAGGACTAAATAAAACCATATCCATTGTCTGGATGATGTTGCTGAAAGCCTTTGCATATCAATATTAAACCATGCTCTTTTGTTGTTAACTGGTATTCTTGGATGAAGAAATAATAGTCATTGCTCTGAAGTGGCTTTGAAAACCTCAATCATAATACTGGTTATTGATAAGCATAATAAAAATACAGCCATGTTGGCTATTAAAGATCTGAATAATATAACCCGGTATGAAATCCTCAATCACAAGATCTCGTGTATTGAGCAGTTAATCTTGAGTTAAATACTCAGTGGCTCTTGGTCGATGGCGACTTAATGCACACTCATTGTAATCTGGGATTTTTGTAACCCGGCAGCTTATCGCGTTTGTAAAAAAAATCAAGAATTGATAACCCTTGTGTCACGCCCAATATGTGACCCTATCCAAAAGGAACTCGAAGGTCCCACCAAGGATAGACCCGCATATTGAAACGCTTTTGCAAGGTGGATATCATTACATCAACATTACATAATATATGGGGATACATACAAGAGGCATACAATGCCACATGAATACAACATCACAATACATAAGAGCATCATCCGACTATGGATGAAACACAAACAGAAACTGAAACGACATCCACCCTGCTAACCCAGGCTGCCAACCTGGAACCTATCCCCTGATCGAAGAAGAAGCAGAAGAAGAACTCAACACAAGCAAGCATCGCTCTCGCGTCATGATCATCGCATGAACCTGTACCTGCAACTGTTGTTGTAGTAATCTGTGAGCCACGAGGACTCAGCAATCCCATTACCATGGGTATCAAGACTAGCAAAGCTTAATAGGAAAGGAAGGGGTAAAGTGGTGAGGCTGCAGCAGCGACTAAGCATATATGGTGGCTAACATACGCAAATAAGAGCGAGAAGAGAGCAAGCGGAACGGTCGTGAAGCTAGCAATGATCAAGAAGTGATCCTGAACTCCTACTTACGTCAAACATAACCCAAAGACCGTGTTCACTTCCCGGACTCCGCCGAGAAGAGACCATCACGGCTACACACGCGGTTGATGCGTTTTAATTCGGATCTGGTGTCAAGTTATCTACAACCGGACATTAACAAATTCCCATCTGCCTATAACCGCAGGCACGGCTTTCGAAAGATTATACCCTGCAGGGGTGTCCCAACTTAGCTCATGATAAGCTCTCGCGATCAACTAAGGAATAGACCTTCTCCCAGGAAGACCCGATCAGACTCGGAATCCCGGTTTACAAGACATTTCGACAATGGTAAAACAAGACCAGCAAAGCCTCCCGCTGTGCCGACAAATCCCGATAGGAGATGCAGATATCTCGTTCTCAGGGCACACCGGATGAGCCAGACGTCGGCTTGGCATAGACCCTGGTTGCCCAGGGGGCGCCGGACATCGCTCGGTTTGGACCAACACTTAGACAAGCACTGGCCCGGGGGGTAAAATAAAGATGACCCTCGGGATGTGCGACTCCCAAGGGAAAAAGGGCTAGGTGAGGCAAATGGTAAAACCAATGTTGGGCCTTGCTGGAGGAGTTTTATTCAAAGCGAACTGTCAAGGGGGTCCCATAAATCACCCGACCGTGTAAGGAACGCAAAATCCGGGAACATAACACCGGTATGACGGAAACTAGGGCGGCAAGAGTGGAACAAAACACTAGGCAAAAGGCCAAGTCTTCCACCCTTTACCAAGTATATAGATGCCTTAATAATATAAGAGATATTGTGATATCCCAACCAAAATCTTGTCCACCATGGAGCAATCTTCAACTTCACCTGCAACTAGCAACGCTATAAGAGGGGTTGAGCAAAGCGGTAACATAGCCAAACAATGGTTTGCATAGGAAAGGTGTCAAAGGTTAGAGGTTCATGGAAATATGGGATGGCTTGATAAATAGGTAATAGGTAGCATAGCATAGCGATAGAATGAAGCAACTAGCATAGCAATGATAGTAGTGAGATCCAGGGTAGCGGTCATCTTGCCTGAAATCCTGCAAGGAAGAAGAACGAGTCCATGAAGTAGACGAACCAACGTAGTCGAACGAATCCTCACAAACGCAACGTTACCGGAACTAAGAAGCAACACCAGAAAGAAGCAAGCAACATAGTAAAGAACCATCACATAACCATGGCATGATGCACAATCAAGTATGATGCATGTCCGATTTAAAGAGGCATGGCATGGCAAAGTGCAACAAACAATACTACAAGTTAAGTGGAGCTCAATATGCAACGAGTTGCATATTGATGAAACACCACATTGACATATTTAGTTTAATCTCGTTTAGGTACCCAACAATATTAAATGTTGACTAACATGGCAAGAGGTGAAGCATAATAAAGTCATCTATTTAGGCAAGTTTAAATGAGGCCGGAAATAACAAACAACAATTCCGGAAAATCCCCATGTGCAAATTATGGATTTGGTACTGTTCTGCCCTAAACACAATTTTAAGGTTGTTAAACAGGAAAATAAAGTGGACCATGTTAATCTAGGCATTTTTCCACCCCATTTACATATAAAGTTTATTTAAGATGGAGCTACGGTTATTTAGTTATGAAATAAATCATTTTAACATGGCATTATGCAAAATAAACACAAACAACAAGTTAAACATTTTAACATGGGATGAGAATGACATATTATTAATCCACACAAAATTCTAAGCATCTTTCATGTTTAAACCATTTTAATCCGATGCACGGTTAAAGAGTTATTATATGCATGATCTAGAGGGACTTTTCTGCAAAACTGGAAAATCCCGGATAAAGCTAAAATCGCAGACGGGGAAAAAAACAGCAACAGGCCAAATCTGGAGGGCGGACTGGGCTGCTCACCCTGGGCTCTTGGCCCGGCTCGCTGGAGACGGGCCGGCTGGGCTGGGGCACTGGGCCGGCGGCCTGGTGCTGCTCGGCCGGGGCCCACGTGGGCGCGGTGCGGGCGTCGTCCTCCAGGTTCAGATCGGTCGCGAGCAGGACCAGGGGCGGCGGCGGCCGGCGGTCAACGGCGACGGGGAGGCGCGGGGAGGCCGGGACGGGGCCGCAGGTGGCCGGATCCGGAGGAGGTCGTGGCCGGGGACCCGTTCCCGGCGACGGCGAGGCCAGCCGGCGACGGGCGGAGCTCCAAGGCGGCGGGGACCTGCGGGGGAAGGAGAGAGAAAACCATGAGGGAGAGGGAGAAGGAAGGAGA
>NC_041393.1:354643563-354756425 GCF_002162155.2 Triticum dicoccoides
GGGGTTCGGCCTGGCAGGGCACCGGCAGGGGCCGGCGAGGGCGGACGGCGGCGAGGCCTGGCGCGGAGGCGGCGGCGAGCACGAGGCGGCGGCGAGCGCGGGGCGCCGGAGTGGCGCGACGGCGAGATCCGGGTCTCGGGCGATGGAGAGAGGTTCAGGGAGCCGGGCGGCGCGCTCGGGCGCGAGGCTCGGGCGTTCGGGCCATGGGCGGCCCGGGGCGGGCTCCCCGCGGGCCTGGCGGGCCGCGGCTGCGGGAGAGCGGCCGGGGACAGGTGGCGAGCGAGGAGTGGGCGAGGGAAGCTTCTACGGCGGCGCCGGTCAGCTGGGTGGCACCAAGTGGCGGCGGTGGGCTGGCAACGCCAGATCCGAGGGAGGGAGGCGCTGATTTCGAGGAGGGAGGCGGCTGGGAGGTAGGGGAAGGCTAGGGATGCCCAAAATGGAGAGAGGGGGGTCTTTATATAGCAAAAGAGGCTAGGGTTGGGGGTTTTGGGGGCTTTTCGGAGCGTACGATCGCCATCGAACGGCTCCGGAGAGGAGAGGGACTAGGTGGCTGCAGGTGGGCTGTGATGAGAGGCCTCGAGCTGAGAGGAGAGGAGAGAAGAGAGGCCCGGCAACAGTTTCGGAGACCGAAACGTCCGACGATTAAACCGACTATATCGCGGTTATAAATATAACGGTTGGGCAGTCAAACGGACTCCGAATGCGACGAAACTTGACAGGCGGCCTGTCTACACTATAATAAGACCACATGACAAGTTGAATCCCATTCCGAGAACATTTTTATGCCACTTATAAAATAATATTTCGGAGGTGCCGCGGGCGCGTGCGAGTGTGTCGGGGATCGGAATGGACAACGGAGAGAACCGGCGGAACCCGAACGGATGCAAGTTTTATAAAAACGATGCCGATGCAATGCACATGATGCCATGAGATGAGATGCATAACAAAAACAAAATGCAAAACAATAGACAAAACCCAACCACAGAGGAAAATAACATATCGCATCTCCGGAAAAGGCAAGAGTTGGAGTTACGAATATGGAAAGTTGTATCCGGGGCATTACACCTTGCAAGAAGAGATGTTATTGCAAACATGCACAGAAATATAATTCATGAGTCGGCTTTTAAAGCTCAAATCCAGGGCGGGTTAGATAACCCAACCATCCACGGGGGCTCATAGTCATGTCCAGTTTTTTTGAAAAATATCACTTTGGCATCTTATAGCCTCAATAAACTCAATATGGAGCAATATAACCCGGAGGTGTCTGCAAAGCTCTGCATGTCCTACACAAAGTTTAAACAACATATGCCCTGGCGACTTATCGTGAAAAGCCAGGGCGGGTAACAACCCAAACATAATATAATCTTATGCAATTATGGAAAAGACTAGAATTAAGGCCATTCAAGCCAAAATATACTGGCGACTTGAGGTCCAAAGTCAGGGCGGGTTATCAAACCTCGCATATTCATGTAACCAGGAAAACATACCTGTAGATTTGACTGGTATTATTAGCTCACGGCACCATATGTAGTAAAGGTGACAACCCCAATATTCATAAGTGCCTTATTTCAATGAAGCCTACTGGCGACTCAAGTCAAAAGTCAGGGCGGGTGACAACCCAAATACTTGCAACCACGGCTATTTAAGCCGAAACATACTAGCAACTTAGAGTCAAAAGTCAGGGCAGGTTATCAAACCTCGCATATTCATCCAATAATTTAAAAACATACCTGGAAAATTGGCTAAAATTGCCGGCTTACAACGCCACATCTAGTGAGGGTGCAACCCAAAGATTTATAAGCGCATGATTCAATTGCACAATCCAAAGTATACTGACGACTCAACGTCAAAAGCCAACACGGGTTATCAAAAACCCCAAATATTCATGCAATCATTGAAAGACATACCTATATATTAATACCATGGTGATGCCTTGACAATTATAACCCGAAACCGGTATCAACCCGGAGTCATGAAATATTATCATTTTGATTGCTCAAGGCAAAATATCCTGGCGACTTAAAGTCTTCTTATCAGGGCGGGTTACCAAACCCAATATGCTCAATTATGAGTCATATGATCAAGGCTACATGGAATGTGAAATCGGTTCATACTGCCGGCTTACATCGCCATACACAGTGTAGGTGCATCGCATCAAGTGCACAATCAAAAAATACTGGCGACTTATCGTCCAAAGCCAGGATGGGTTCATCGAAAACCCAAAATATGCTCAAATATGAGTCATAAAGATTAAGGCTACATGGCCTGAATCATTTTAAACCATATGTCAATATGGTACAAGGATATGAACCAAAACAATGTTCATAGAAAATAACAAAGCAAAAAAAAACAAGGCTTTCATAGGCTACCAAGTCTCAATGTCAAGTGTTTTTCAAGGGCCGCATAGCAACTGAGTTAATCCTTTATTCAAACTTGTAAGCCTGGCCTCACATGACCAATCGCCGTTTTCACTTTGACAAGTTCAGGGTCTTTATAAGATTGACTGTCAAAAGTACAGTGGGTCATTCTAGGAGTACCTGGGCGGAGTGGCAGACATACAAAGGCAGGATAACCCGGAGTTTTGGTGAATACACCTGGCGTCCAAGCCGATCAAAAGGGTAAATATAGCTATGTTCATTGAACAGGAAGCCCCCAAGTGACCTATCATAAGCCATCAAGGAGGGTTGCCTATGTTTGAACTGTACATTGTAACAAGTTCACTTTGGTAACATTTTAACTTGGGCAGAAAGCCCCCAAGTCATTTGCAACAAGGCATATAAGCCAGATCAAAGGGTAGTCATAGCTATGCTCGGTGAGCAGGAAGCCCCCTAGTAATTTTTAACAAGGCGTGCAAGCTAGATCAAGAGGGTAGTCACAGCTATACTCAATGAGCAAGAAGCCCCCATGTGATCGTATGAACTGATAATAAAGACTCAGATACTCATAAGGCAGTATACCCATGTTTGAACCGCGTTTCATGGCAGCAAGTTCTCTTTGACAACCTTTAATTTTTCTGACAACTCGAACTTGCGAGAGATGAATTCCTGTTGAACTAGATGTTGAGTCGAATATTGAGAGCTCAAAACATTATGGGAAAGAGATTTCCCTTAAGCCGGATATTAAACCGCAATCTTTTCTTATAACCCGGAGCTCTTTCAATGAGCTAGAACTTTCAGATTGCTTGGCACTGTTTAAGCCCGAAATTGTCTGACAGTCTTTTGAATTTTCGCCAATGTGGTAGTAGCCTCCGGGACCTGGTTATTTTCCCTCCAATGACCTGGGATTCTTGAATCTAGCAAGATTTGCTAATTCATGTCGTCGTAGCCCCCAAGTTAAGACGACTAGAGGAGTTGTCTTGAGATTCTCCATACTTGACCGTGATATAAGACGGCTTATGTTGAAGCTCGGCGAGTTATAAATGACCCCGTGTGATTTGTGTCAGTAATCCGGCTAGAAACTGGTTGTTAAAGTTTAAACAAACTGCAGTGGCGGCAACTTATGTGCATATCCATTGAATCATCCGATGTTCATTAAGCATTATCGCACGGTCAGATACTAGTGCATAATAATGGTGGCACAAGAAATATATCCATGACATAACCATCGCTCTTTGCAGTGAACAATTGTACTACATAAACAATATTGCAAGCCAGAGTAATTGTTCTTTTAAAGAAAAAATATATCAACAAAAATTGACTGGACAGAATTCACCTGATTTATCCGGATAATAGATGATCTGTTCTGTGAACAAATTCCGATACTTGCAATGGCAATTTTAGCCACTCTCCCCTGCCCTTGAAAAAGGACATCAACCAAAGCAAGTGGAAACACGGTGGCTCAAGACAAGGCCAATCGGGTTGGCTCAGCACGAGGTCACACTGACGACGGCGGAAGCGGTGGCTTGAAGCTCGATCGTAGCAGAACCGGAGCTAGATGACTCTGAACGGACCCTCCGGGTCATGTTGGGCATAGAAGCTTTGACAGATCACGCATACGCTTGCCAAATAACTCGTGCCAGGCCACAGCAACATACTTTTAATATTTAAATCCTTCTTTGGAATCCATGTGTATGCAGCGGTTGTACTAGTTCAAGGTTGTTCACTTGGAGGAGCATGGGAATCCATCAGGCCTTGTTTTCACATCAGTCAGCACCATGGACATTGGATTCAAGTGCGTGCACTAGGTCATTCCGGAGATCACACACGTGCTAGGTCGATCTGTAGAGCAAGCCTTTGGAACCTGGACGATTGCAGTAGATGATCGGAGCATCGGTTATCAGGACAAAAGAATTGACTTTCTTTCACTAAAAATTGAGGAATAGAATTCTGCCTTGATCCTCAAACATGCATCTTCTATGATGCGATTGCGGTATTTTTACTTCAGCTTGAATGTACATCAGATGGGGCACAAAGAAATACATCAGACATTTTTTCATATGAACTAGCAAGCTCCATCTATCAGTCATTTTCCTCCCCAAGCTGTTGAGGGTTTGACTGCAAATTCTTTAATGCAGGACACACTTTATTCATAAATTCCACTGTAATTCATCGCGACACCTGACAGACCCTGTGTTTCTGCTGTTCTCTGTGCACTTTATGTAGAAACCTCTGTTTCACCAGCTGACCTTGCTCCTAGCAGGCGAAGCACTCCTGGGAGAGGAGAGGAGAACCACGGCCACACAGTGGCCAACACAGCAGTGAGCGCGAGCAGGGCCAGCTCGAGGGCGTGCACGCACGGGTGAAGTAGAGCAGAGGCAAGCTAGGGATGCGCAGGTGGAGAAGATCGGACACGAGGCCGGTGCAATTCAGAAGTGGGAGGCTTAGCGCGAAGGCGAGGGTGGCAGCCGGCAATTCGGACGAGCTCGGTGGCTCGCAGACGAGGCCATGGCGGCTCAGGCGGGTCAAAACCGGGCGGCTTGAATGGCGCGTCCACAGCGAAGGAGGCCGCTTCAGCGTGTCCACGACGAAGGAGTGCGACGACGGCAGCTTGGCCGGTGGTTTAAATGCAGCTGGGGGCTAGAGATAAGGTTATCCACGGCGATTTAACGGCTCAACCCGGCGGTTCTGAGGCACGGTGAGTTGAACGCGGAACTGCGGTGAATCCCAGGGCAGAGGGCGGCTCACAACAGCGACCGTGGCGGCACAGGGGAGCGGTGGCGCAACATGGGCAACGACTGTGGAGAGTGTCTTGCAGGCGGCGGCCGGGAGCTTGGAGGCAGGGGAGCTCGAGGTCGGCCATAGTGGAGGCGACTTGGCGCACCGGCGCAGCTCACAGGCGGAGGCAAACGGCTCGGAGGCGCTCCGGCGTGGGTGGAGCCCAGCGGTCGAGGCGAGACGGCGAGGCTTGCAGAGTCTGAGTCGATCCCCCCATCCCGTTCTTGTCCTGGTCGTTGTCGGTTTGACCATCCTCGATCTGTGTCCTACAGGTCATGGCTTTCCTTTTCCTTTTTTTTACGTTTTTACGAAAACACTAACGCCCACACGTGTGGCAGCTTTACAACTCGTCCACATGCGTGTATCACCGTCCAGTCAAGTTTGCATGAATCTTGACACATTGAGGCAGAATTTGCATGCCACGTAGGACGGGGCTGGTATGTGGGCGTTGGAGAGTTCGCCCACACGCCCTGCGGCACGCGGTTTGCAAGCTGCACTGTGTGGGCGAATTAATTTCTGCCCACACAACCAACACCTAGTCCACGCGTGTGTGGGCGAACTGCTTTTCACCGACACGACACTGGTACGTTGTTGGATGGCAACTGCAGTTATGCGTACGTGGCAACAAGGTAAACACACATGACAATTATGATTCGTTACTAGACGTTAACTGCAGTTGTGCATATGTGGCAACCAGATAAACACACATGGCAACTGTGATTAACCATACATGGCAACTATGGTTGGACCACACGTGGCAACTAGGTCAACACACATGACAACTACTGTTTGACCATATGTGGCAAGTAGTTAATTACACACGGCAACTATGGTTTGATTACACATGGTAACTATCATAAATTAAACATGGCAACTATAGTTAACCAAAACAGATAGAGTTGTCATGTTTTTACATCTATATTTTTCATCCCGGATAACTACATCTGCCATCCAGGATGACAACTAAATTGTCATCCCGCGGGTACCTAACGTAGCTGCGCCAGGACATGTGGGCATTTTTCTTCATGCCACATGCTCAGGGTGGAGATGAGTAGTACTTGTTGGGCGTGTGGCACGAAGTAGTTGCGCCCACACGTGCGGGCAATTTTAATATTCGCCCACACACAACCCGTGTGGGCTACCTCCTGCTTACGGCACACACGGTGTGTGGACGGATATCTAGTATGCCACACGTGTGGGCGTTATCGACGTCCTTTTTTTAAGACAAAACTGATCCCAGGTTGACTACGGAGATTCGGCGGTTGGCTGGGTTATACACGGGTAAAATTTTAGACTGTCACTGATCGCCTCATCACATCTGGACTTCTCGGGACTTGGCAGATCTGGACATAACCTTGGAATGATTTGTACACATATGTGTAGGGGATCAATTACCTGTGGACCTTGGACTTGGCATAGAAATGGTTTCGACGGACCGCTTCATCACATCCGGTGGCGCGGACGACAAAACCCTAACCTCTTTGATTTCAAACCTTGTGTTGTAAATTCCAAAGTTAATCATGATTCTGATCACCAAACAATCTTTTCTTCATCTGACCAATCACGAGCTTCTCGATCCATCATGAGCTCCCTCCAAAAACAACACCGTCGTGCACATGTCCCATGGTGGGCGCCAACTGTCGTGGATTTGTCACGGCAAATGTCCTTAGTGTGAGGATTTAGTCGTGAGGCTAACACATCTATCTGGTAGCTTGAGAGGGGTTGAGTGGGACGAGAGACGCGAGGTTTTTTACCTAGGTTCGGCCCCTCACGGTGGAGGTAAAAGCCTACTCCTGCTTCATTGATATAGATCATGGTGCTCATGATTACAAGGGTGCTCTTTGGCTACCTCTATCTCCAGAGCTATTGACTTGTCTGTCTCAACTTGTAAAACTTGTCCCTCTTGGGGTCCCCTGCCCCTCCTTATATAAGTTGGAAGGGTGGGTTACATGTGAAGTCCTATTAGGACTAGGACTACTCTATTCAAGGTGGAATCCTCGTCTTGCTTCCTTTGTAAGGGAAAACTCCTTATGCCTTTCCTCTTAAGCCAGCCTGCCACAACATGAGCCGACCTTCTAGGCCTTGGACCTTGTCATCTATTTGACCCGCCATCAGGGTCATCAATGAGTCGACAGACCGGTGAAACGCCAAACCAATGAGTTGCCAGTCTTCAGGAGGATTACCGATGAACTGCCAAGTCCCGGTCGGGTCATACCGCGGGGTATATCCCCAACAGTCCTTGAGGGAGTCCTAGATTAAGGGGTCCTCGGACGGCCGGACATGTAGCATGGGCCGGACTGATGGGCTATGAAGATACAAAACAGAAGACTTCTTCCCGTGTCCGCATGGGACTCTCCTTTGCATGGATGGAAAGCTTGGCGTTCGGATACGTAGATTCCTTTCTTTGTAACCGACTTTGTATAACCCTAGTCCCATCTGGTGTCTATATAAACCGGAGGGCTTAGTCCGTAGAGGCAATCATAATAAGATAGGCTAGACTTCTGGGGTTCTAGCCCTTACGATCTCGTGGTAGATCAACTCTTGTAATACTCATATTCATCAAGATCAATCAAGCAGGAAGTAGGGTATTACCTACATAGAGAGGGCCCGAACCTGGGTAAACATCGTGTCCCCCGCCTCCTATTACCATCAGCCTTAGACGCACAGTTCGGGACCCCCTACCCGAGATCCACCAGTTTTGACACCGACATTGGTGCTTTCATTGAGAGTATCGCTGGGACGTCAAAGATAGGATTGATGGCTCTCCTTGTCATCAAGGACAATATCACCTCCGGAGGAGCCCTGGCCTCGGGCCAAACCCTCCGGCTGGGCGGCTTTACCATGACCGCCCGTTCAGCGGTTAAGCCGACGATGACTTCTCGGGTCATTGAAAATCGCCTTCATGTCGACTCTGAATACTCCAAATGGATGGATCCGATGGAGTTGTTGTCTTTAAACAAACTCCTGGATCGCATTGTCGCCTTGGGGGTCGCTACAGACTACGATCGGATTGGGCTTAAACCCAATCAGAGAGAAAGCAAATCTCCGTAGATCACCCATCAGATAGCGGTAGTAGAGGAGAAATACAACAACTCTTCCTCTATATTGAGGACGAACTATGTTTGGATCTCCGAGCTCGAAGAGCCGGATACCCGTCCGCGGAAAGACATGCCCCGTCCTCCCAACCTAGAGTTGGACGGTGGACTTGAAAAATTGGTTGATATCCCGGAGCCCAAACTGTTAAGCTCGGAATTTTCTCAAACTCTGGATCCCAAATTGGGTCAGGGTTCGGATTTAAATCCACCCACCCACCCAGATATACGTGATCGCATGTACATACGACAGCAGTCTGTGGAGACAGTCCATCACTTTTGGGCCATATTAAAAACAAGATTAAAGATTGTCGCGACGAAGCCGCGATCTTTGTATTCTGCAATAATTGCACAGACGAGGGAATCCTCAATGCCATAACCGCCGTTGCGTATTACACTTTGCTGACTTGGCAACCATAGTACAGAAGTACTGCGCAATGGAAAGCGCCTGGAAAACTCAGGCAGCTCCCTGGGAGCCACCAGTTTCCACTCAACCCCTCATCCGGGCAAAAAGAATGCACCCTCGTGGGTCGCTTGACCCAATAGTAAAGAAATCGAAGCCCATTACGAGGCGCGGAACCGTTCTGGACGAATGGCCCGATAGGCCATGCAAAATACACACAACACTGGATACCATGCCAACCCACAGCCTTAGAGCATGTTGGATACTCCGGCAAGTGGCCCAGATTGCGAGGATCTCCTCATCAAAAATACCGCAGAGCAACACCCCACGGAAGACGACGACCTCAGAGTATTGACGGTCTTTGAAACTTTTGCCTCAAACAATAGGCGCAAAAGGGCACTCCGCAGCCTCGCTGAAGTCTGTCAAGTCGCAACAATAAACCCCTGGGACAACACGGCCATAACTTTCAATGCTAGTGGCCAACAAAAATTCAGGACAGTCCGGGCACCGGCCGCATTGGTCCTCAGTCCAATCGTGGACGGCTTTTGACTTACCAAAGTGCTCATGGACGGCGACAGCGGACTAAACCTCATTTATGAGGAAACTCTTAACAAAATGGAAATAGACAGGAGCCGCATTGAGCAAAGCAACATGACCTTCCGAGGAATCATTCCCGGTCAGGAATTTATGAGCGAAAGAAATAGGCCAGGGGGCCCACACCCTGTCCAGGAGACAGGGGGCCCCCCTATAGGGCGCGCCCCCTATCTCCTGGGCCCCCTAGTGGGCCTCCGGCGTCCATCTTCTGCTATATCATCACTTTTACCCTGGAAAAAAATCGTGGGCAAGCTTACGGGATGAAACTCCGCCGCCACGAGGCGGAACCTTGGCGGAACCAATCTAGGGCTCTGGCGGAGTTGTTCTGCGAGGGACACTTCCCTCCGGGAGGGGGAAATCATCACCAACGTCATCACCAACGATCCTCTCATCGGGAGGGGGTCAATCTCCATCAACATCTTCACCAGCACCATCTCCTCTCAAAACCCTAGTTCATCTCTTGTATCCAATCTTGTATCAAAACCACAAATTGGTACCTGTGGGTTGCTAGTAGTGTTGATTACTCCTTGTAGTTGATACTAATTGGTTTACTTGGTGGAAGATCATATGTTCAGATCCTTTATGCATATTATTACTCCTCTGATTATGAACATGAATATGCTTTGTGAGTAGTTACGTTTGTTCCTGAGGACATGGCTGAAGTCTTGCTATTAGTAGTCATGTGAATTTGGTATTCGTTCGATATTTTGATGAGATGTATGTTGTCTTTTCCTCTAGTGGTGTTATGTGAACGTCGACTACATGACACTTCACCATTATTTGGGCCTGGAGGAAGGCATGGGGAAGTAATAAGTAGATGATGGGTTGCTAGAGTGACAGAAGCTTAAACCCTAGTTTATGCGTTGCTTCGTTAGGGGTTGATATGGATCCATATGTTTAATGATGTGGTTAGGTTTACCTTAATACTTATTTTGTAGTTGTGTATGCTTGCAATAGGGGTTAATCATAAGTGGGATGCTTGTCCAAGTTAGGGCAGTACCAAAGTACCGGTCCACCCACATATCAAATTATCAAAGTACCGAACGCGAATCATATGAACGTGATGAAAACTAGCTTGACGATAATTCCCAATGTGTCCTCGGGAGCTCCTTTATTATAATTAGAATTTGTCCAGGCTTATCCTTTGCTACATAAAGGATTGGACCACCTTGCTGCACTTTATTTACTTTATTTACTTGTTGCTCGTTACTACTTATCTTATCACAAAACTATCTGTTACCTACAATTTCAGTGCTTGCAGAGAAAACCTTACTGAAAACCGCTTATCATTTCCTTCTGCTCCTCGTTGGGTTCGACACTCTTACTTATTGAAAGGACTACGATAGATCCCCTACACTTGTGGGTCATCAAGACTCTTTTCTGGCGCCGTTGCTGGGGAGTGTAGCGCTTTTGGTGAGTGGAACTTGGTAAGGAAACATTTATTTAGTGTGCTGAAATTTTTTGTTACTTGTCACTATGGAAACTAATCCTTTGAGGGGCTTGTTTGGGGTATCTTCACCCCAACCAGAAGAGCAAAGAGTTTCTCCTTAACCTACTGAACTTGCTGAAAATATTTACTTTGAGATTCCTTTGGGTATGATAGAGAAACTGCTAGCTAATCCATTTGCAGGAGATGGAACATTGCATCCCGATTTACACCTTATCTTTGTGGATGAAGTTTGTGGATTATTTAAGCTTGCAGGTATTCCCGATGATGTTGTCAAAAGTAAGGTCTTCCCTTTATCTTTGAAGGGAGATGCAATGACATGGTATAGGCTATGTGATGATACAAGATCTTGGAATTATAAGCGATTGAAGTTGGAATTTCACCAGAAGTTCTATCCTATGCATCTTGTTCATCGTTATCGTAATTGCATATATAATTTCTGGCCTCGCGAATGAGAAAGCATCGCTCAAGCTTGGGGGAGGCTTAAGTCAATGTTATATTCATGCCCCAATCATGAGCTCTCTCGGGAAATGATTATTCAGAATTTCTATGCTCGGCTTTCTCTTGATAATCGCAACCTGCTCGATACGTCCTGTGCTGGTTCTTATATGCTGAAGACTATTGATTTCAAATGAGACTTATTGGAAAGAATTAAACGCAACTCTGAAGATTGGGGTTCTGACGATGGTAAGGAGTCAGGTATGACACCTAAGTTCGATTGTGTTAAATCTTTTATGGATACCAATGTTTTTCGTGGATTTAGCGCTAAGTATGGACTTGACTCTGAGATAGTAGCTATTTTTTGTGAATCTTTTGCTACTCACGTTGATCTCCCTAAAGAGAAGTGGTTTAAATATAATCCTCCTGTTGAAGTGAAAGTAGTTGCACCTATTACAGTCGAAGAAAAGACTATCACCTATAGTGATTCTATTATCCCTACTGCTTATGTTGAAAAACCTCCCTTTCCTGTTAGGATACATGATCATGTTAAAGCTTCGACTGTTGTTGGTAAGAGTAATACTAGGACTTATACACCTCCTGAGAAAATAATGTTGAACCTAGTATTGCTATGGTTAAAGATCTCTTGGATGAGGACTTAGATGGGCATGTTATTTCTTTCTTGGGTGAGACTTCTAATATTGCTAGACCTGATACTAAGACACGTAGATTTGTCGTAGGCACGCCTGTTATTTATGTTAAAATAGGAGATCATTGTTATCATGGCTTATGTGATATGGGTGCTAGTGCTAGTGTGATACCTTATGATCTTTATAAAGAAATTATGCACGACATTGCACCCGTTAAATTAGAAGACACTGATGTTACTATTATGCTTGCTAATAGGGATACCATTAAACCTATTGGGATTGTTAGAGATGTTGAAGTTTTCTGTGGGAAGGTTAAATACCCTACTGATTTTATTGTTCTTGCTTCCCCACAAGATGCCTTTTGTCCCATTATTTTTGGTAGGCCCTTCTTGAATACTGCTAGTGCTAAGATTAATTGTGAAAAGAATATTGTCACTATTGTCATAGATGGTATGTCTCATGAGTTTAATTTTGCTAAGTTTAGTAGACAACCTCATGAAAGGGAACCACCTAGCAAGGATGAGATTATTGGTCTTGCTTCCATTGTTGTTCCTCCAACTGATCCGTTAGAACAATATTTGCTAGACCATGAAAACGATATGTTTATGAAGGAAAGAAGGGAAATAGATGAAGTGTTCCTTAAATAGGAACATATGCTGAAACATAACCTTCCCATTGAAATTCTTGGGGATCCCCGTCCACCCAAGGGTGATCCCGTGTTTGAACTTAAACCATTACCTGATAATCTTAAGTATGCTTATCTTGATGAAAAATAAATATATCCTGTTATTATTAGTGATAACCTTTCAGAGAAAGAAGAAGAAGGATTATTGAAAACTCTGAAGAAGCACCGAGCAGCTATTGGATATACTCTGGATGATCTTAAGGGCGTCAATCCCACGTTATGTCAACACGAAATTAATATGGAGGACGATGCCAAACCAGTTAGAGATCCTCAAAGACCATTAAATCCCAAGATGAAGAAAGTGGTAAGAAAGGAGATACTAAAGCTCCTTGAGGCAGGTATTATTTATCCCGTTGCTAATAGTGAATGGGTAAGTCCTGTCCATTGTGTCCCTAAAAAGGGAGGTATTACCGTCGTTCCTAATGATAAAGATGAATTGATCCCGTAAAGAATTATTACAGGTTATAGGATGGTAATTGATTTCCGTAAGTTAAATAAAGCTACTAAGAAAGATCATTACCCTTTACCTTTTATTGATCAAATGCTAGAAAGGCTATCCAAACACACACATTTTTGCTTTCCAGATGGTTATTCTGGCTTCTCTCAAATACCTGTATCCGCAAAGGATCAATCTAAAACTACTTTTACTTGCCCTTTTGGTACTTTTGCTTATAGACGTATGCCTTTTGGTTTATGTAATGCACCTGCTACCTTTCAAAGATGCATGATGGCTATATTCTCTAATTTTTGTGAAAAGATTTGTGAGGTATTCATGGATGACTTCTCCGTCTATGGATCCTCTTTTGATGATTGTTTGAGCAACCTTGATCGAGTTTTGCAGAGATGCAAAGACACTAGTCTCATCCTGAATTGGGAAAAGTGTCACTTTATGGTTAATGAAGGCATTGTCTTGGGGCACAAGATCTCCGAGAGAGGTATTGAAGTTGATAAAGCCAAGGTTGATGCTATTAAAAAGATGCCATGTCCCAAGGACATAAAAGGTATAAGAAGTTTCCTTGGTCATGCCGGTTTTTATAGGAGGTTCATTAAGGACTTTTCTAAAATCTCTAGGCCTCTGACTAATTTATTGCAAAAAGATATTCCTTTTGTCTTTGATGATGATTGTGTAG
Organism: Triticum dicoccoides; assembly: GCF_002162155.2. NCBI lineage: Eukaryota > Viridiplantae > Streptophyta > Magnoliopsida > Poales > Poaceae > Triticum > Triticum dicoccoides. The sequence continues at coordinate 354,657,156 of NC_041393.1, forward strand.
AAGCTTTTGAAACAGTTAAGAAATCTTTGATCACTGCACCTATTGTTCAGCCACCTGATTAGAATTTACCTTTTGAAATTATATGTGATGCTAGCTATTATGCTGTAGGTGATGTTCTTGGGCAAAGAGTTGATAAGAAATTGAATGTTATCTAGTATGCTAGTAAGACTCTTGATAATGCCCAGAGAAATTATGCTACTACTGAAAAAGAGTTCTTAGCAGTTGTGTGTGCATGTGATAAGTTTAGACCTTATATTGTTGATTCCAAAGTTACTATTCACACTGATCATGCTGCTATTAAATATCTTATGGAAAAGAAAGATGCTAAGCCTAGACTCATTAGATGGGTTCTCTTGCTCCAAGAATTTGACTTGCATATTATTGATAGAAAAGGAGCTGAGAACCCCGTTGCAGATAACTTGTCTAGGTTAGAGAATGTTCTTGATGACCCACTGCCTATTAATGATAGCTTTCCTAATGAACAATTAGCGGTCGTCAATGCTTCTCGTACTGCTCCTTGGTATGCTGATTATGCTAATTACATTGTTGCTAATACCGCCTAGTTTCACATACCAGCAAAAGAAAAAGTTCTTTTATGATTTAAGACATTACTTCTGGGATGATCCACACCTTTATAAACAAGGAGTAGATGGTGTTATTAGACGTTGTGAGCCTGAGCATGAACAGGAACATATTCTACGTAAGTGTCACTCTGAATCTTATGAAGGACACCACGCTGGAGATAGAACTGCACACAAGGTACTACAATCTGGTTTTTATTGGCCTACTCTTTTCAGAGATGCTCGTAAGTTTGTCTTATCTTGTGATGAATGTCAAAGAATAGGTAACATTAGTAGACGACAAGAAATGCCTATGAATTACTCTCTTGTTATTGAACCGTTTGATGTTTGGGGCTTTGATTATATGGGGCCTTTTCCTGCCTCTAATGGTTATACACATATTTTAGTTGTTGTTGATTATGTTACTAAGTGGGTAGAAGCTATTCCAACTAGTAGTGCTGATCATAACACTTCTATTAAAATGCTTAAAGAAGTTATTTTTCCGAGGTTTGGAGTCCCTAGATATCTTATGACTGATGGTGGTTCACATTTTATCATGGTGCTTTCCGTACGATGCTTGCTAAGTATGATGTCAATCATAGAATAGCATCTCCTTATCATCCGCAGTCTAGTGGTCAAGCAGAGTTGAGCAATAGAGAGCTCAAATTAATTTTGTAAAAGACTGTGAATAGATCTAGAAAGAATTGGTCCAAAAAACTTGATGATGCATTATGGGTCTATAGAACTGCATACAAATATCCTATGGGTATGTCTCCTTGTAAGATGGTTTATGGAAAAGTGTGTCATTTACCTCTTGAACTTGAACATAAAGCATATTGGGCTATTAAAGAGCTCAATTATGACTTCAAACTTGCTGGTGAGAAGAAGTTATTTGATATTATCTCACTTGACGAATGGAGAACCCAAGCATATGAGAATGCCAAGCTTTTCAAAGAAAAAGTTAAACGACGGCATGATAAGAGGATACAAAAGCGTGAGTTTAACGTAGGAGATTATGTGTTATTATTCAACTCTCGTTTAAGATTTTTTGCAGGAAAACTTCTCCCAAAATGGGAAGGTCCCTATGTTATCGAGGAGGTCTATCGTTCTAGTGCTATAAAAATCAACAACTTCGAAGGCACGAATCCGAGGGTGGTAAACGGTCAAAGAATTAAACACTATATTTCAGGTAATCCTATCAATGTTGAAACTAATATTATTGAAACCATAACCCCTGAGGAGTACATAAGGGACACTTTACAGAACGTTTCAGACTCCGAAAAGGTATAGGTATGTGGTACGGTAAGTAAACCGACTCCAAAACAACTTTAATGGCAATTTTTATCAGTTTTGGATTATTTAAGAATTTTAGGAAGGAAGAAGTAGTCTGAAAGGGACACGAGGCTCCCATGAGAGAGGAGGGCGCCCCCCCTGTAGGGCACGCCCCCTGTCTCGTGGGCACCTCGTGTGCCTCCCGGACTCCGTTTTCTTGCACGTTACGTATTTTGGTCGGTAAAAATTCATTATGTATACTCCCGAAGGTTTTGACCACCGTATCACACAAATTTCCTCTGTTTTCGTTTCGAGTTGTTCCTGTTTCAGATTTAGAGCACCATGACTTCACCCTCCTCCAACAATGAAGACAAGGATGCTTGGCTTTTGAAGATAGAGCTGAAAAGAGAAGAGCCAGAAGAGATCAACAAGGATGAAGGGATCAAGGAAGCCATGGAGGTTCAAGCTCCGGCGGTGAAAGAAGAAGATATCCCTCAACCTTTACCTAACCTCTATACTCCAACAGAGATAGAAGCTTTCAAGATGATTGAGTTAGCTCACACACAGAACAAGTATCTCACAAAGGAGAATATTCTGTTGAAGGATCATATTGCTGGGCTTAAGGGCATTATCCGCAAGTTGGAGGAACTTTTACGCTCAATGTGCGATTATCCAGCGTCATCATCACCACCTCCATCACCTCCGAGGAAATAATTACATGGGTATGGGCACTCCCCTTGGCAACTGCCAAGCTTGGGGGAGGTGCCCCGGTAACGTATCATCATCACACTCCTATCTTTACCGCTTTATTAAGTTCGGTCCTTTTAGTAGTATCTTGATCTAGTAGTTTTGATATCAAGTAGTTTGAGTTTTGCTTTGTGATCTCTTCTTGTAATAGAGTCAGTGTGCTATCTATAATAAAGTTTAGTGTTGAGTCAAGGGCTTTGCTATGTTGCTATGATCTTGAGAAAGTAAAAAGAATAAAATAGTTCATATTGATCTTATGGATAGTGATAACTTCACACATAGAAAGTATGAGGCATAAAAATTGTTGAGAGTTGATGAACGTAGCCTTGGTCATCATTGCAATTAATAGGAAGTGATAAGGAAAGAGGGGTTCACATATAAATATATTATCTTGGACATCTTTTATGATTGTGAAGCACTCATTAAGTATGACATGCTAAAAGAGTTGATGTTGGACAAGGAAGACAACGTAATGGTTCATGTTTTCGACATCTCAATTAAAGTATATTGTCATTGACCTTCCGAACATGTTGAGCTTGCCTTTCCCCATCATGCTAGCCAAATTCCTAGCACCAAGTAGAAATACTACTTGTGCTTCCAAATATCCTTAAACCCAGTTTTGCCATGAGAGTCCACTATACCTACCTATGGATTGAGTAAGATCCTTCAAGTAAGTTATCATCGGTGCAAGCAATAAAAATTGCTCTCTAAATATGTATGACTTATTAGTGCAGAGAAAATAAGCTTTGTATGAACTTGTTGTGGAAGTAATAAAAGCGACAGATTGCATAATAAAGGTCCACATACAAGGGGCAATATAAAGTGAAGTTCTTTTGCATTAAGATTTTATGCATCAACCCTAAACGCGCATGACAACCTCTGCTTCCCTCTGCGAAGGGCCTATCTTTTACTTTATGTTTTTACTTTATGCTTGAGTCAAGGTGATCTTCACCTTTCCCTTTTATTTTATCCTTTGGCAAGCTCCTCGTGTTTGAAAGATCATGATATATATATCCAATTGGATGTATGTTAGCATGGGCTATTATTGTTGACATCACCTAAAGGTGAATACGTTGGGAGGCAACACAATAAGCCCCTATCTTTCTCAGTGTCCGGCTGAAACTCTATAACCACAAGTACTGCATGAGTGTTAGCAATTGTAGGAGATTACGAGATAGTTTAGTATGTGAGCTTGTTTAAAAGCTCTATTATTGACTCTTTCTATGTTACGATAAATTGCAATTGCTTCAATGACTGAGATATAGTTTGTTAGTTCCCATTGAAGTTTTTGAACCATACTTGATATTGTGAATTGCTTGTTACTTGAGCATAGGAAATCATATGACAAAATCTATATATGTTGCTGTTATTAAAATGATAATGATGCCCTCATGTGCGTATTTTATTTTTATCGACACCTCTATCTCTAAACATGCGGACATATTTTTCGATTTCGGCTTCCGCTTGAGGACAAGCGAGGTCTAAGCTTGGGGGAGTTGATACGTCCATTTTTTGCATCATGATTTTATATCAATATTTATTGCATTATGGGCTGTTATTACACATTATATCTCAATACTTATGGCTATTCTCTCTTATTTTACAAGGTTTACCATGAAGAGGGGGAATGCCGACATCTGGAATTCTGGCTGGAAAAGGAGCAAATGTTGGAAACCTATTATGCACAACTCCAAAAGTCCGGAAACAACATGAAACAACTTTTTGGATTTAATAAGAATTTATGAGCAAAAGAAATAGGACAGGGGGCCCACACCCTGTCTAGGAGACAGGGGGCGCCCCCCCCTATAGGGCATGCCCCCCTATCTCCTGGGCCCCCTGGTGGGCCTCCGACGTCCATCTTCTGCTATATCATCACTTTTACCCTGGAAAAAATTGTGGGCAAGCTTACGGGATGAAACTCCGCCGCCGCGAGGCGGAATCTTGGCGGAACCAATCTAGGGCTCTAGCGGAGCTGTTCTGCTGGGGACACTTCCCTCCGGGAAGGGGAAATCATCACCAACGTCATCACCAACGATCCTCTCATCGGGAGGGGGTCAATCTCCATCAACATCTTCACCAGCACCATCTCCTCTCAAAACCCTAGTTCATCTCTTGTATCCAATCTTGTACCAAAACCACAAATTGGTACCTGTGGGTTGCTAGTAGTGTTGATTACTCCTTGTAGTTGATACTAATTGGTTTACTTGGTGGAAGATCATATGTTCAGATCCTTTATGCATATTATTACTCCTCTGATTATGAACATGAATATGCTTTGTGAGTAGTTACGTTTGTTCCCGAGGACATGGGTGAAGTCTTGCTATTATTAGTCATGTGAATTTGGTATTCGTTTGATATTTTGATGAGATGTATGTTGTCTTTTCCTCTAGTGGTGTTATGTGAACGTCGACTACATGACACTTCACCATTATTTGGGCCTAGAAGAAGGCATGGGGAAGTAATAAGTAGATGATGGGTTGCTAGAGTGACAGAATCTTAAACCCTAGTTTATGCGTTGCTTCGTTAGGGGTTGATATGGATCCATATGTTTAATGTTGTGGTTAGGTTTACCTTAATACTTCTTTTGTAGTTGCGGATGCTTGCAATAGGGGTTAATCATAAGTGGGATGCTTGTCCAAGTTAGGGAAGTACCCAAGTACCGGTCCACCCACATATCAAATTATCAAAGTACCGAATGCGAATCATATGAACGTGATGAAAACTAGCTTGACGATAATTCCCAATGTGTCCTCTGGAGCTCCTTTATTATTATTAGAATTTGTCAAGGCTTATCCTTTGCTACATAAAGGATTGGGCCACCTTGCTGCACTTTATTTACTTTATTTACTTGTTCCTTTTTACTACTCATCTTATCACAAAACTATTTGTTACCTACAATTTCAGTGCTTGCAGAGAAAACCTTACTGAAAACCGCTTATCATTTCCTTCTGCTCCTCATTGGGTTCGACACTCTTACTTATCGAAATGACTACGATAGATCCCCTACACTTGTGGGTCATCAAGACTCTTTTCTACAGCGGGTTACGGGAGAGTGGACCGCTGAATATAGACGGGGGAAGGTGATGGAGATGTTGGTGAAGATGATGGAGGTGTTGGTGAAGATCGCGGTGATGATGATGGCCCCCGGCGGCGTTCCGGTGCCACCGGAAGCAAGGGGGAGAGAGCCCCCCTTCTTCTTCTTCTTCCTTGACCTCCTCCCTAGATGGGAGAAGGGTTTCCCCTCTGGTCCTTCGCTCCCATGGCGTGGGAGGGGCGAGAGCCCCTCCGAGATTGGATCTATCTCTCTGTTTCTGCGTTCTCTATTTCTTCCCCTTCACCATTTCCTTTATATCTGGAGATCCGTAACTCCGATTGGGGTGAATCTTTCGCCCAGATTTTTCTCGTAAAATTAGCTTTCTTGCGGCAAAAGAAGAGCATCAAGCACCTTACAGGGGGCCTAGGAGAGTCCAGGGCGCGCCTACCTCCCTGGGGGGCGCCCCTATCTCCTGGCCCCCTCGGGCACCGTCTCGCGTTGATTTTACTTGCCAAAAATCATAAATATTCCAAAATAATTCTCCGTCTGTTTTTATCCCGTTTGGACTCCGTTTGATATGGGTTTTCTGTGAAACATGAAACATGCAACAAACAGGAACTGGCACTGGACACTGGATCAATATGTTAGTCCCAAAAATAGTATAAAAAGTTGCCAAAAGTATATGAAAGTTGAATAATATTGGCATGGAACAATCAAAAATTATAGATACGACGGAGACGTATCAGCATCCCCAAGCTTAATTACTGCTCGTCCTCGAGTAGGTAAATGATAAAAAAGATAATTTTTGATGTGGAATGCTACCTAGCATAATCTTGATCATATGTCTAATCATGGCATGAATATTAAGACACGAGTGATTCAAAGCAATAGTCTATCATTTGACATAAAAAATGATAATACTTCGAGCGTACCAATAAAGCAATCATGTCTTTTCAAAACAACAAGGCCAAAGCAAGCTTATCCCTACAAAATCATATAGTTTGGCCATGCTTCATTTTCGTCACACAAAAATGCTCCCATCATGCCCAACCCCGATGACAAGCCGAGCAATTGGTTCATACTTTTTAACGCGCTTCAGCTTTTTCAACCCTCACGCAATACATGAGCGCAAGCCATGGATATAGCACTATAGGTGGAATAGAATATAATGATGGAGGTTATGTGGAGAAGACAAAAAAGGAGAAAGTCTCACATCGACGCGGCTAATCAACGGGCTATGGAGATGCCCATCAATTGATGTCAATGCGAGGAGTAGGGATTGCCATGCAACGGATGCACTAAGAGCTATAAGTGTATGAAAGCTCAACAAAAGAAATTAAGTGGGTGTGCATCCAACTTGCTTGCTCATGAAGACCTAGGGCATTTGAGGAAGCCCATTGTTGGAATATACAAGCCAAGTTCTATAATGAAATTTCCCACTAGTATATGAAAGTGATAACATAGGAGACTCTCTATATGAAGAACATGGTGCTACTCTGAAGCACAAGTGTGGAAAAAGGATAGTAACATTGCCCCTTTTCTTTTTTTCTTTTTTTTTCTTTTTTTCTTTTTGGGTGGGCTTCTTTGGCCCCCTTTTTTTATTTAGGCTTCTTTGGCCTTTCCTTCTTTTTTTTCTTTTTTTTCTTTTTTTTTCTTTTTTTTCATGGTGCAATGCTCTATAATGATGATCATCACACTTTTATTTACTTACAACTCGATACTGGAACGAAGATATGACTCTATATGAATGCTTATGGCGGTGTACTGGGATGTGCAATGATCTTGCGTAGAAATGACATCAAAAAATAGACAAGCCATGAAAACATCATGCTAGCTACTTACGATCATGCAAAGCAATATGACAATGAATGCTCAAGTCATGTATATGATGATGATGGAAGTTGCATGGCAATATATCTCGGAATAGCTATGGAAATGCCATAATAGGTAGGTATGGTGGCTGCTTTGAGGAAGATATAATGAGGCTTATGTGTGATAGAGCGTATCGTATCACAGGGTTTGGATGCACCGGCGAAGTTTGCACCAACTCTCGAGGTGAGAAAGGGCAATGCGCGGTACCGAAGAGGCTAGCAATGATGGAAAGGTAAAAGTGCGTATAATCCATGGACTCACATTAGTCATAAAGAACTCATATACTTATTGCAAGAGTTTATTAGCCCTCGAAGCAAAGTACTACTACGCATGCCCCTAGGGGGATAGATTGGTAGGGAAAGACCATCGCTCGTCCCCGACTGCCACTCATAAGGAAGACAGTCAAAGAAACACCCCATGCTTCAAATTTGTCACACAACGGTTACCATACGTGCATGCTATGGGACTTGCAAACCTCAACACAAGTGTCTCTACAATCCACAACCACCCACTAGCATGACTCTAATATCACCATCTTTATATCGCAAAACTATTGCAAGGAATCAAACATATCATATTCAGCGATCTACAAGTTTATGTAGGATTTTATGACTAACCATGTGAATGACCAATTCCTGTCATCTCTCTAAAAAGATATAAGTGAAGCAAGAGAGTTTAATTCTTTCTACAAAAGATATGCCCACGCTCTAACAAGTATAAGTGAAGCAAAAGAGCATTCTACAAATGGCGGTTTTCTATGTGAAGAGAAACAGGCAATCCAAACTTCAAATGATATAAGTGAAGCACATGAAGCATTCTATAAAGCCATACTCAAAAGATTTAAGTGAAGTGCAATGATCATTCTATAAATCAACCAAGGACTATCTCATACCATCATGGTGCATAAAATAAAAATGAAAACTAAATGCAAAAGACGCTCCAAGACTTGCACATAATGCATGAACGAAACGAATCCGAAAACATACCGATACTTGTTGAAGAAAGAGGGGATGCCTTCCGGGGCATCCCCAAGCTTAGACGCTTGAGTATCCTTGAATATTTACTTGGGGTTCCTTGGGCATCCCCAAGCTTGATCTCTTGCCTCTCTTCATTTTCCTCATATCGAGACATCCTCGATTAGACACTTCATCCACACAAAACTTTAACAGAAAACTCGGTAAGATCCGTTAGTATAATAAAGCAAATCAGAACTCTAAGTACTGTTGCAAAACAATTAAAATTTTGTTTTTTCATTGTGTATACTGTAATATAGCTTTTTCATGGCTTAATCCACTGATATAAATTGATAGATTCATCAAAACAAGCAAACTAAGCATCAAAAACAGAATCTGTCAAAAACAGAACAGTCTGTAGCAATCTGAACATCCACCCTACTTCTGGTACCCCAACAATTCTACCAAAATTAGGACAAATACAAAAGTTGTATATCATTACAGTGCAAAAGGAATCAGAACCAATTGACATTCCAGTTAAAAATGTAAAATCGCGCAATACAGCCAAAGTTTCTGTCCTGCACCGTACAAACCAACAAGCTTGTAAACATCCTAAAGGCAAATCTTAGCACATTATTTTCATAATACAAAGGAATTGTACAAGGGGATAATTATTTTTGATGAAAATTTTCTGTAATTAAGATTCACAAAGTTTTCGTGAGCATGAACAAAGTTCAAGGAGCTCTCCCACTTCAACAATGCTTGTCTCTCTCACTTTCACTTTCCTTTTTGAAAAGTTTTTAGGTTCCCCTCTTTATTTTTTTGTTTTTAAACTATATAAAAGCACTCAACATAAATAAATGACTCTCTAAAACTTCCGTGTTGTCTCCCTGGCAGCGATTTCTTTAAAGCCATTAAGCTAGGCATATAGTGCTCAAGTAATGGATCCACCCGGATCCCAAGGTATATCAAAGACAATTTTAATTAACAATGATTTGTGATTTAGTAGTGAGCACAAAGTAACATATATCATGCAACAACGAAGTCTAACTCTCTTCCTATGCATCGGCATGTCATGAAAGAACAATTCATGCACACATAGTAAAGGCCAATGCATAGTATAAACAACTTCTTGCAATTCTACCATATTGGAAACATAGAGAGGCGGAGATGTAGTTCCTCTCTCATAATAATTGCAAGTAGGAGCAGCAAGCGCATGCATATTACATTCATCAAAATCATCATGTGCAATGGTAAAAGGCAACCCATCAATATGATCCTTACTAAGCACAAACTTCTCTGATATAGTGTAGTAGGGAGAATTCAAAAAGATAATAGGACTATCATGCATGGGTGCAATAGCAACAATTTCATGTTTAACATAAGGAACTATAGCAAGTTCATCTCCATAAGCATAATTCATATTGGCATCTTGGCCACAAGCATAGCAAGCATCATCAAAAAGGGATATTTCAAGAGAATCAACAGGATCATAGCAATCATCCTTCGGTAAGCACGAAGGGAAATTAAACAATGCATGAGTTGAAGAGTTACTCTCATTAGAAGGTGGGCACGGGTAGCTAATCCTCTCTTCCTCCTTTTGTTCTTCGCTCTCCTCATCATCTTTTTCATCCAATGAGCTCACAGCTTCATCAATTTCTTCCTCCATAGCTTCCTGCAAAATATTAGTCTCTTCTTGGACAGCGGAGAATTTCTCAATATATGGTTTAACATAGGCATTAGAAGCATAATTATCATAACAATATTCAAGTATGGCAAAACTTACAGATTTGTAAAGAGTAGCATCATACTTTTTAATCAAAGAAGCAATTTCAAAAGCACCCTTAAAAGCAACAAATTCTTCAATTTGTTGAACATCATAGTAATTATAAACACCCTTAGCATACGAAGATACGATTCCATTATCAATAAACTCACATTGGTAGGGAAGGAATTTCTTAGGGTTTTCAGAACAACAAGTAACATCATATATTTCACATAAATTCCAAGCATAGCATTGCAAACGCTGAATTTAATCCCATAATAGTTTCCCTTTTTCAGATATACGGTGTCACACATAACAAGCATGCTCATCTAAAGATTTGCCCTCAACTAAGCTAGTTGGGGTTTCAGCACGAGCACATAGGGATCGAAGATGATCCAAGTAAAAAGCTTCAGTAGTGTGATAGATTTTGAGTGGTCCTTCAACCATTGGAGCAGTAGGTACAACTAATTTTTTTGGTATTTTGCATTTCCTACCCATAACTAAAGATAGAAAACAACTAAGAACAGCAAATAAAAATTACTTAGTGATAAAGCAAACAAGCACACACGAGAATATTCACCCCACGCTATGACTCCCCAGCAACGGCGCCACAAAAAGGTCTTGATAACCCACAAGTATACGGGATAGTTGTAGCCTCTTTCGATAAGTAAGAGTGTCGAACCCAACGAGGAGCTAAAGGTAGAACAAATACTCTCTCAAGTCCTATCGGCCACTGATACGACTCTACGCACGCTTGACGTTCGCTTTACCTAGAACAAGTATGAAACTAGAGGTACTTTGTAGGTGTGATAGGATAGGTTTGCAAGATAATAAAGAACATGTAAACAAAAAGTAGGGGCTGTTTAGATAAAGATGCAATAAAGTAAATATAGCGAGTGTGGAAAAGTGGTGGTAGGAGTTGTGAAATTGTCCCTAAGCAATTTACTATGTTACTAGACCGATAATCACTATTGCAATTCTATTTGAGGGAGAGGCATAAGCTAACATACTTTCTCTTCTTGGATCATATGCACTTATGATTGGAACTCTAGCAAGCATCCACAACTACTAAAGATTCATTAAGGTAAAACCCAACCATAGCATTAAAGTATCAAGTCCCCTTTTATCCCATACGCAACAATCCCCTTACTAGGGTTTGTGTTTTAGTCACTCACGCAACCCACTATAAGCGAATCATGAACGCATTGCAATACCCTACAGCGGGAATCCCTCACGCTTGCGCGACACGGAGGGCACCATAGGACAGCACCAATAATAAAACATGCAACTCAAACCAATCATAGCAATTCATCAATCACTGATAGGACAACAAAAATCTACTTAGACATCATACGATAGCAACACATCATTGGAAAATAATATGAAGCATAAAGCACCATGTTCAAGTAGAGGGTACAGCGGGTTGCGGGAGAGTGGACCACTAAATATAGATGGGGGAAGGTGATGGAGATGTTGGTGAAGATGATGGAGGTGTTGGTGAAGATCGCGGTGATGATGATGGCCCCCGGCGGCGTTCCGGCGCCACCGGAAGCAAGGGGGAGAGAGCCCCCCTTCTTCTTCTTCTTCTTCCTTGACCTCCTCCCTAGATGGGAGAAGGGTTTCCCCTCTAGTCCTTGGCTCCCATGGCGTGGGAGGGGCGAGAGACCCTCCGACATTGGATCTATCTCTCTGTTTCCGCGTTCTCTGTTTCTTCCCCTTCACCGTTTCCTTTATATCTGGAAATTCGTAACTCCGATTGGGCTGAATCTTTCACCCAGCTTTTTCTCATAAAATTAGCTTTCCTATGGCAAAAGAAGAGTGTCAACCATCTTACGGGGGCCCCAGGAGAGTCCAGGGCGCTCCTGCCTCCCTGGGACGCGCCCCCCTATCTCCTGGCCCCCTCGGGCACCGTCTCGCGTTGATTTTACTTCCCAAAAATCATAAATATTCCAAAATAATTCTCCTTCCGTTTTTATCCCATTTGGACTCCGTTTGATATGGGTTTTCTGCGAAACATGAAACATGCAACAAACAGGAACTATCACTGGGCACTGGATCAATATGTTAGTCCCAAAAATAGTATAAAAAGTTGCCAAAAGTATATGAAAGTTGAATAATATTGGCATGGAACAATAAAAAATTATAGATACGATGGAGACGTATCAGGCACGATGCGCGGGAAAAATCACACTCGATGTGGTATTCGGCACGCCGGAGAATTATCGGTCCAAAGAGATAACCTTCCAAGTGGCTCCTTTCAATAGTGGATATCACACTTTATTAGGGCGAGATACATTTGCACGCTTCCAAGCTATACCCCATTATGGGTACATGAAGTTCAAGATGCCCGGGCACAATGGTATTATCACCCTTGCGAGTGATCTGGACGTAGCACTCTGTGCCGAAAACAAAACCATAGCCCTGGCCCTCGAGGCATTGTCTGAAGCCATCACGGCTGAAGAGTTAACCGCACTACGCTCCATGGTGGATAGGGACGACGTGATCCTGGACAAGCGACCCAAATCCACCTCATTTAAACCAGTAGATGAAATAGTCAAATTTCAAGTCCACCTGACGGACGCCAAGAAGACAACATCCATCGGGGCACATCTGGACCCAACAGTTGACGCCGCATTGTGAGCGTTCCTATGCGAAAACTGGGACATATTCGCCTGGCACCCTTCTGTTATGCCAGGGATCCCACACAGGTTGGCCGAACATAGCCTCAAACATATTGAAGGGACATAAGCCGGTCAAGCAAACACTGCGGTGCTTTTCCAAATCCAAACGACAAGCTATGGGGGAGGAGCTAGCCAAGTTACTCAAGGCCGGATTCTCAGAGAAATAAAACACCCAGACTGGCTAGCAAACCTAATGATGGTACCAAAGAAGGATAAATCCTGGCGCCTATGTGTCGACTTCAAAGACCTCAACAAGGCCTGTCCTAAGGATCCTTTCCCCCTCTCCAGCATCAAGCAGATTATGGATGCTACTGCAGGACACAACTCACTGTGTTTCCTTGACGCATACTCCGGATACCATCAAATCAAGATGAAGGAGTCCGACCAAGCCGCAACGGCATGTATTACCCCATACAGGCCTTTCTTCTTTAACACTATGCCCTTTGAGCTCAAAAATGCTGGTGCCACCTACCAACGCATGATTCAAACATGCCTGGAGAAACAAATCGGCAAGATAGTTGAAGCATATGTGGACGATGTAGTCATCAAAACTAGGCACGTTGAGTCATTAATAGACGACCTCTGTCTCACATTCGACAACCTCCGTACATATGACATCAAGCTCAATCGGGAAAAGTGTGTTTTCGGTGTTCCTGCTGGAAAAATAATGGGCTTCCTCGTTTCCAATAGAGGAATTGAGGCGAACCCAGCTAAAATCCGAGCTTTTGTCACAGTTGGCTACGCCAACAGACCTCAAACAAGTCCAAAAACTAGCCGGATATGTGGCAGCTTTAAGCCGCTTTATCTCCAGACTAGGAGAAAAAACATTGCCACTCTATCGCCTTCTCCAATGCACCGATCACTTCGAGTGGACGGACGCGGCAACGGCCGGACTGGAAGAAATAAAGGCTCTTTTAGCAAGCAACCCAATCCTGGCCGCAGTCTTCATGGCATCCCGGAAGCTACGACACTACTTTCAAGAGTGCTCAATCACGGTGGCCTCCAAAGTACCACTCAACGACATAATAAATAACCGTGATGCCATGGGCCGGATTACCAAATGGGCCATCGAGCTCCTCCCATTCGACCGCGCCGGGCCATTAAATCCCAAGTACTGGCCGACTTCGTTGCCGAATGGACAGAGGCCGAACTCCCTAAAGAGTATGACACATATTCCAACTAGGTCATGCACTTCGACGGCTCCAAAATGCTAGTGGTCTTAAGAGCGGGCGTTGTCCTAACATCCCCCACTAGAGATACAGTTCAGTACGTACTCCAAATATTATACACGGACTCCAACAATGCAGCCGAATATGAGGCCTTATTGCATGGTCTTTGGATGGATGTCTCCATGGGATACAACACCTGGAAGTGCCCGGGGATTCAAACCTTGCAATATCTCAAATAAATGGAGATTTCGAGGCCAAATATTTGAAGATGGCGGCTTACCTTAACGCCGTTCTCAAAATGTCGGCTCAGTTTGAGGGGCTCGAGTTTCATCATGTGGCTCGAGAAAGTAATCAAGCAGCGGATGTCCTTGCTCGCATCAGCGCCAAGCGCGACCCCATCCCACCTAACATCTTTCTGGAAAGGCTCTTCAAGCCATCCGTGGTGTAGCAAGGGGAGACCGGCAACACCAGTCCAGATCCGATTATAACCACATATTCCGAACACACCGATATCATTGGGGGCTCAGCCACTGAAATAACACCGTCGGCCCATCTTATCATGGCAGTCATTGCCCCATGGACCGAATCCTTCTTAGCATACCTTAATAGGCGAGAACTCCCTGAGGATCAGAATGAGGCACGCCGCATTGTCCGGCGCTCGAAAGCCTACAAGGTTCACGACGGAGAACTCTACAACAAAAGCGCTACTGGAGTACTTCAAAGATGTATCTCCGAGGAAGAGGGACGGCAGCTCTTGGCTGAAATTCATGCCTGTCTTGGTGGTCACCACGCCGCGGCTCAGGCCCAAGTAAGCAAGGCCTTCTGTACAGGTTTCTATTGGCCGACGGCCTGAGCGGCACAGGACCTTGTCCAACGTTGCATTGGATGCCAGCTTTTCGCCAACCAAAGCCATATGCCACCCACCGCTCTACAAACAATCCCCATCACTTGGCCTGTCGCGGTCTGGGGGCTTGATATGGTCGAACTCCTTAAAGGAGGAAGCCACAAGAAAAAAGATCTGTTGGTCATGGTGGATAAATTCACTAAGTGGCTAGAGGCCAAACCAGTTAAAACGGCTGAAGACGGACCAGGGATAGACTTCATATCAGGTGTGGTGCACCGTTATGGTGTTCCACACAACATCATCACCGATAACGGATCTAATTTCACAGTCGATGAGGTGAAAACCTGGTGTGCTAATCTGGGCATTAAGCTGGATTATGCCTCCGTTTATCACCCGCAAATAAATGGTCAAGTCGAACAAGCCAATGATCTTATTATGAGTGGCATTAAGCCCAGACTAGTTCGATATTTGAAAGAATCAGACAAGCACTGGGTCGAGGAGCTCGACTCTGTACTCTGGGGGCTGCAGACCACGCCCGATCGCACTATCAGATACACACCT
The DNA here is from genome assembly GCF_002162155.2 of Triticum dicoccoides. Lineage (NCBI taxonomy): Eukaryota > Viridiplantae > Streptophyta > Magnoliopsida > Poales > Poaceae > Triticum > Triticum dicoccoides. The sequence goes on from NC_041393.1 coordinate 354,672,614, forward strand.
TTCTTCATGGTGTATGGCGCAGAGGCTGTGTTACCCTGCGACATTATTCATGACTCACCTCTAGTGCACATGTACAAAGAGAGAGAGAGGCCAAGCTTGATCCGCAGGACATCTTAGATGCCCTGGAGGAGGAGCGCGACGTCGCAAAAGTCCATTCCGCATTTTATCAACAATAGGCCCACACATATCAAAGCAGAGAAGTACGAGCCAAGACTTATAATGTTGGCAAACTCTTTCTATGCTTGCCGGAGAAGAAAAATGACAAACTCAAGCCCAAGTGGGAGGGTCCCTTCATCATTGACGAAGTTCTCATGGGAGGAGCGTACCGCCTGCGTGATGCATCAGACAATCGCCTAGAGCCGAACCCAAGGAACGTGGCCATACTCCGAAGAATCTATGCCTATCGCCAAGCTCTTCGTTCGTCTCCTTCTCCCTTTTGTTTCCATTATTTATATATTTTTCCCTCTCTTTTCACTTTTTCTTTTTTTAGCCTTAAAGCTCTTGCGCAGCTAAAACGTGCACCTACGATGGACACATCCTCAAATATGTACGTCCATTATACCTGGGGGGGCTTCTTGTACAGAAGCTTATTATTATTATTTTCCGAGCATTAAGCTCACAACATATGTGTCTTTTCCTTGTATGTGCCTTTTCTTCGCCATTATATGCATCAATATGACTTAAGTTTTGGCCAAGCTGGGTTGCCTGGCTCCTGTGCTTATGCCCTATGTTTCCGTTAGTTCGGCTAGGGCATCAAGGGAGCACCTCTGCAATTCTTACTGCCGGATCATCCGGATGTGTACCTCAGACTGGGTGAAGCTGAAAGCTAGCTTCTTAAGGGAATATTCGGTCGGCGGACTAAAGATGTTTTTTTACTCATTACACTATGAACCCCCAGATGTTATGTATACTGTGATTTTTTGATCATAGTCCGGGCATGCACGTTAGCACATGCTCACCCAGGGAAAGGAACCCTTAACAGAACTATTCTCTCTGGAAGATGTTTCTTACAATCACACTATAATATAACATAGCTAGCCTGATACTTGTCTGTTCAAGAAACTATGACCCCTACGCCTGGTTTCCACGCATCCTTAACAGAACCCCGGTTTATTTTGCCCCTCAGGTATTCAGAAACACTCCGCACCTTCGGGTCCATAGGTTGAAGCGAAAAGGTCTGCCATGAGAAATGTGTTACAATCCGGCTAGGACAAATATGTCAAGGAAAGTACATAGTCACTGGGACTCAAACTTTCATCTTCTATGCCGTCCAACAGGTTGTCTAACTTACAATCCTGTTGAGAATATTTTGCGGCTACATTTACCTGGTCATATACCAAACTAACAGGAATTTCTTTTCCATCTGACCCTAAAGGTCCAACCCGGGCCATATGATTTGAATCAAGCTTGGTATACCGTGTTTTCACCATGGCCCAGGCCTCTTGCGCACCTTCCCGACAGGCTGATATCTTCCATAATCGGAAGCGCCATCGTGCTCCCTTAAATAGTTCTACAAGCTCCTCCATACTTTCTAGAGGGGAGGTGTATGGCCATAAGGCCTTGGAAACACTTCGCATCGCCTGCCGAGCTCGCTCGGTCATTTGCGACAGCTCTTGTAGCAGATCGCCCGAAGATCCGGTCATCTCCTCTTCAGGACGGCCAGTCAGCATACCTACAGACATAACTCTGCCAGTTACTTTCCTTGCCGAATTACGCGGAGGTAAGTTTGAACACATACTAAATATGCCGCCTCACAGCCTCTTATTTTCCTTTACGGAGTCAGCCAGTTGGGCTCGTACATCTTTCAGTTCTTCGCCCAGATGTGTGTTGGAATCCTGGAGTTTGTTTTTCTCCTCCCTGACCTGTGTCAGTATAAGTTCGCCCACGGCCATTTGCCTTTTGGCTTCTTGTTCACCCACTTGTGCGTCTTCCGGCGCCTCCCCCAGATGATCTGACGATCCTGCCATAAGATATGCAACTGTGTTAACGTTGCTGGTATATAATTCAGTTTTTCTCGATGGTGGGACACATTACCAGGCGATGCCTTCTTGGATTTCTCCAGTTTGGCTGTCGCAGAAGCTAGATGGGTCCGACACTTTTTGAGCTCTTGAGACAACAGGTTGTTCTTCTCCGTAAGCACCAGGTTTTACAATGATCCTTAACTCAGCTGAATCAACTGCTTCATGTCTCGGGGGCTACTGGTATATAATTACCAGTTTTCTACAATGTGAGCTCACCCGCATATCTTTCAAATATTGGTATGTGACTCTAGAAAGCCCGTCTCGAGCAGCTTGGATGTATGCATCAGCCGAGCTAAAGGCATTGAATGCCTCTTTTGTAAAGCCGGGGTCGCAAAGAGCGGCCCTCCGACGTTGATGGTTCATGACGCTCTCCACTTCTGAGTTAGTGATAGACACATCGTCCGAATCCTCTGCCAAAGGACAATCTGGCAGCACTCTCATATCATCCCTCGTCGTTACGACAGGGTCTGGAACCTGGCTGTTGGGAGTGTGACTAGCAGGCCTCTTGGACATAGTCCGGCGAATGCTCTTCCTGCTAAGACACGAACGGATAGTGTCACAGTTGGATGTGACTGCCAAAGGGCGTATCTACAAAGCCATACCTCTTTGATGACGGCTCCGATGTGCCTTCGCTTACCTTCCTCTTCGAAAGCTTGCCCGGTGCGGACTCCGCTCTCTTTGGAGTCGCCTCTGATGCAAGATGGTGCGCCGAGCACCTCCCCTTTGGAGCACGAGATAGTGCAGTGGGTGAGGCAGAATGAGGAGGTTCTTTCGGAGGAGATATCTCCTAATTACTTACGTGTGAGGCAGGGAGAAGACCGGGATAGTCGGCGGTGATGGCCACTTCCGTGCCGTCATAGCTCGCCTGGTAGAACACCCCATCCTTGAGCTCCACGAATATATCTGGATCTTCTTTGAATCTGGGGTCAAGGCCCCGGTTGTGGTCCTCCGGCTGTGGGGCGGGGCTGTGGAGCCCCTTGGTGATCTTCCGCCATTCCTGTTACAAATGGACGGATTAATTTCCATGGAAAGAGACTCAAGGAGTAGATTGAGTAGAGCAGTGGGATTGAAACTCACCCAGCTAGGAGGACTATACATGGAAAACCCATCTCGACGCTTAATACGAGTGAATTCCTCTTTCTCCCCTTTGTATAGTTCGGCCAGTATTTTGGCCAAAGCAGCGGGCGTGTCCGGACCCTTCCGACCGCAGCGAGAGGTGTCATCTTCCCCATTATAGTGCCACATGGGAAGCCTTCTGTATTGGAGTGGCTAAACCCCTTGTACTATGGAAGTCGCCATTACCTCGACTATTGATAATCCGGACTGGGCGAGCGTCTTTATGTTGCTCATCAATTGACGGACTTCTGAGGTATCTTCCTCCTCGGGGCTCCGAGGGTGCCAGCTGCGGCGTTTCTTCAGTGGAACGCTTGAAAATTCGGGAAGACCCATTCAGACTGGGTCAGAAAGGGTGATGTCCTCGATATAGAACCATTCAGAAGGCCACTCTTTGGATGCCTTCTTCGGCGTGCCGGACAGGTATCCGGTCCCGGCGATGCGCCATACCTCGGCTCCGCCCACTTCAAATATTGTCCCTCTTGGCTACGAGGGACGAGGCAGAATAGTTTCCTCCATAATTCAAAATGGGCCTCACAATCCAGGAACAGCTCACAAAGAGCAACATAACCCGCGATGTGCAGGATAGAGGCAGGAGTGAAGTTGTGCAGTTGGAGGCCATAATACTCCAGAAGCCCTCGAAGGAACAGGTGGATTGGAAACCCAACGCCTCTCAATAAGTAGGGAACAAAGCACACTCGTTTCCCCTGGATGGATTGGGGAAATTCTCCGCCTGAGCCCCGTTGTCGAAGGAACTCAATCCTGCTCGAACGGGGACTAGATCCGTGAGGGGAAGAAATCCCTGTGTCTGCAGCTTCACTAGCTGACTATGGGGTACGGAACATCTCTCCCAATCGCCTTTTCCAGGGCCATGGGGATGAGAAGAAGAGCTGGGAACGCTAGCCATGTTGGATGGTCTCTCCTAGCGAGCTTTGAGAATTCCTCGCTTGGTGTGGAATGGATCTGAAGATCCCAATCTCTTTAAATAGACGTCTTTCTTGCATGGTCAGGGTGGTGTGTGCAAAAATACCCCGACCTCTCGTATTCGCTCAACGCGTGGAAGCTGAAGTCGGGAAGGTGTGGAAGCTGATGGGCGCGACATTAACTGGAAAGCGGAATACTGCTCTTTAAGTCAGGTGCCTTGAAGTAATCGGAGGAGGAACCCGCCTTTCAATGCCGAAGGCAATCTGCATGCCGAACACCTCGTCATTGAAAGACTAGTTCGGGGGCTACCGAGGGAGTCCTGGATTAAGGGGTCATCGGACGGCCGGACTATGTAGCGTGGGCCGGACTAATGGGCTATGAAGATACAAAACAAAAGACTTCTTCCCGTGTTCGGATGGGACTCTACTTTGCATGGACGGCAAGCTTGGCGTTCGGATATGTAGATTCCTTTCTCTGTAACCGACTTTGTATAACCCTAGTCCCCTCCGGTGTCTGTATAAACTGGGGGGCTTAGTCCATAGAGGAAATCATAATTAGATAGGCTAGACTTCTAGGGTTTTAGCCCTTATGATCTCGTGGTAGATCAACTCTTGTAATACTCATATTCATCAAGATCAAGCCAGCAGGAAGTAAGGTATTACTTCCATAGAAAGGTCCCAAACCTGGGTAAACATCGTGTCCCCCGCCTCCTGTTACCATCAGCCTTAGACGCACAGTTTGGGACCCCCTACCCGAGATCCGCCGGTTTTGACACCGACAGTCCTCTTCAGGTATTTTAGGATATTCTTGACCGTTGTCCAGTGATCCACTCCTAGATTACTTTGGTACCTCCCTGCTAGACTTATGGCAGGGCACACATCAGGTTTGGTACACAGCATAGCATACATGATAGAACCTATGGCTGAGGCGTAGGGAATGACTTTCATTTTCTCACACCATGTAATACAGGCAAGAACCCTTTCTTTGACTGATCCATTTTGAAATTCTTCAAAACTTTATCAAGGTATGTGCTTTGTGAAAGTCCTATTAAGCGTCTTGATCTATCTCTATAGATCTTGATGCCCAATTTATAAGCATCTTCACCAAGGTCTTTCATTGAAAAACTTTTATTCCAGTATCCTTTTATGCTATCGAGAAATTTTACATCATTTCCAATCAACAATATGCCATCCACATATAATATTACAAATGCTATAGAGCTCCTACTCACTTTCTTGTAAATACAGGCTTCTCCAAAAGTTTGTATAAAACCATAGGCTTTGATCACCTCATCAAAGTGTATATTCCAACTCCGAGATGCTTGCACCAGTCCATAGATGGATCGATGGAGCTTGCACACTTTGTTAGCACCTTTAGGCTCGATAAAACCTTTTGGTTGCATCATATACAACTATTCTTTTAGAAATCCATTAAGGAATGCAGTTTTTGACGTCCATTTGCCGGATTTCATAATCATAAAATGCGGCAGTTGCTAACATGATACAGACAGACTTAAGCATCGCTACGGGTGAGAAAGTGTCATCGTAGTCAACTCCTTGAACTTGTTGAAAACCTTTTGTGACAAGTGGAGGTTTATAGATAGATAGTAACATTACCATCAGCGTTAGTCTTCTTCTTGAAGATCCATTTATTCTCTATGGGTCACTGATCATCGGGCAAATCCACCAAAGTCCACACTTTGTTCTCATACATGGATCCTATCTCAGATTTCATGACCTCAAGCCGGCTTATCATAGCTTCTTCATAGTTCGTAGGTTCATCATGGTCTAGTAACATGACTTCCAAAACAGGATTACCGTACCACTCTGGTGTCGATCATGTTCTGGTTGACCTACGAGGTTTGATAGTAACTTGATCTGAAGTTTCATGATCATCATCATTAGCTTCCTCTCTAGTTGGTGTATGCATCACGGGAACAGATTCTCGGATGAGCTACTTTCCAAATTGAGAGAAGGTACAATTACTTCATCAAGTTCTACTTTCCTCCCACTTAGTTCTTTCGAGAGAAACTCCTTCTCTAGAAAGGTTCCATTCTTGGAAACACAGATCTTGCCTTCGGATCTGTGGTAGAAGGTGTACTCAATTGTTTCCTTAAGGTATCCTATGAAGACGCACTTCTCCGATTTGGGTTCGAGCTTATCAGGCTGAAGCTTTTTGACATATGTGTTGCAACCCCAAACTTTAAGAAATGACAGCTTAGGTTTATTGCCAAACCACAGTTCATACGGTGTCGTCTCAACGGATTTAGATGGTGCCCTAATTAATGTGAATGCAGCTGTCTCTAATGCTTACTCCAAAACAATTGTGGTAAATCAGTAAGAGACATCATAGATAGCACCATATCTAATAAAGTACGGTTACGACGTTCGGACACACCATTACGCTGTGGCGTTCCAGGTGGCATGAGTTGTGAAACTATTCCACATTGTCTTAAATGAAGGCCAAACTCGTAACTCAAATATTCGCCTCCGCGATCAGATCGTAGAAACTTTATTTTCTTATTACCATGATTCTCCACTTCACTCTGAAATTCTTTGAACTTTTCAAATGTTTCTGACTTGTGATTCATTAAGTAGATATACCCATATATGCTCAAATCATTTGTGAAGGTCAGAAAATAAGGATACCTGCCGTGAGCCTCAACACTCATTGGACCGCATACATCGGTATGTATTATTTCCAATAAGTCATTGGCTCACTCCATTGTTCTGGAGAATAGAGTTTTAGTCATCTTGCCCATGAGGCATGGTTCACAAGTATCAAATGATTCATAATCATGTGATTCCAAAAGTCCATCTGCATGTAGTTTCTTCATGCGTTTTAAACCAATATGACCTAAACGGCAGTGCCACAAACATGTTGCACTGTCACTATCAACTTTGCATCTTTTGGAATCAATATTATGAATATGTGTATCACCACAATCAAGATTCAACAGAAATAGAGCACTCTTCAAGGGTGCATGACCATGAAAGATATTACTCATATAAATAGAACAACCATTATTCTCTAATTTAAATGAATAACCGTCTTGCACTAAATAAGAACCAGATATAATGTTCATGCTCAACACTGGCACCAAATAACAATTATTCAGGTCTAAAACTAATCGCGAAGGTAGATGTAGAGGTAGCGTGCCGACGGTGATCACATCGACCTTGGAACCATTCCCGACGTGCATCGTCACCTCATCCTTAGCCAATCTTCGTATAATCCGTAGTCCCTGTTTCGAGTTACAAATATTAGCAACCGAACCGTTATCACATACCCAGGCACTACTATGAGCATTAGCAAGGTACACATCAATAACATATATATCAAATATACCTTTGTTCACTTTTCCATCCTTCTTATCAGCCAAATACTTGAGGCAGTTCCGCTTCCAGTGACCAGTCCCTTTGCAGTAGAAGCACTCAGTTTCAGGCTTAGGTCCAAATCTGGGCTTCTTCCCGGGAGTGGAAACTTGCTTGCCATTCTTATTGAAGTTCCCCTTCTTTTCCTTACCCTTTTTCTTGAAACTAGTAGTCTTCTTAACCATCAACACTTGATGCTCCTTCTTGATTTCTACGTCCGCAGTTTTGACCATTGCAAAGAGCTCGGGAATAGTCTTCTACATCCCTTGCATATTATAGTTCACCACAAAGCCTTTATAGCTTGGTGGCAGTGATTGGAGAACTCTGTCAATAACACTATCATCTGGAAGATTAACTCCCAGCTGAGTCAAGTGATTATGATATCCATAAATTTTGAGTGTATGTTCACTGATAGAATGATTCTCCTCCATCTTGCAGCTATAGAACTTGTTGGAGACTTCATATCTCTCAACTCGGGCATTTGCTTGAAATATTAAGTTCAACTCTTGGAACATCTCATATGCTCCATGATGTTCAAAACGTCTTTGAAGTCCTGATTCTAAGCCGTAAAGCATGGTACACTGAACTATCGAGTAGTAACCAGATCGAGCTTGCCAGACGTTCATAACATCAGCATCAGCTCCTACAGTAGGTCTTTCACCTAGCGGTGCATCAAGGACATAATTCTTCTATGCAGCAATGAGGATAATCCTCCAGTTACGGACCCAGACCGTGTAATTGCTACCATCATCTTTCAACTTAGCTTTCTAGGAACACATTAAAATTCAAGGGAACAGTAGCACATGCCATTGATCTACAACATAGATATGCAAAAACTATCAGGACTAAGTTCATGATAAATTAAGTTCATTTAATCATATTACTTAAGAACTCCCACTTAGATTGACATCCCTCAAGTCATCTAAATGATACGTGATCCAAATCAACTAAACCATGTCCAATCATCACATGAGATGGAGTAATCATCAATGGTGAACATCTCTATGTTAATCATATCTACTATATGATTCACATTCGACCTTTCGGTCTCCAGTGTTCCAACGCCATGTCTGTACATGCTAGGCTCGTCAAGTTTAACCTGAGTATTCCACATGTTCAAAACTGTCTTGCACCTGTTGTATGTGAACGTAGAGCCTATCACACCCGATCATCATGTGGTGTCTCAGCACGAAGAACTACCGCAACGGCGCATACCCAGGGAGAACACTTATACCTTGAAATTTTAGTTAAGGGATCATCTTATAATGCTACCACTGTACTAAGAAAAATAAGATGCATAAAAGATAAACATCACATGCAATCAAAATATGTGACATGATATGGCCATCATCATCTTGTGCTTTTGATCTCCACCTCCAAAGCATCGTCATGATCTCCATCGTCACCGGCTCGACACCTTGATCTCCATCGCAGCGTCGTGGTCGTCTCGCCAACTATTGCTTCTACAACTATCGCCACCGCTTAGTGATAAAGTAAAGCAATTACATGGCGTTTTCATTTCATACAATAAAGCGACAACCATAAGGCTCCTGCCAGTTGCCGATAACTTCTACAAAACATGATCATCTCATACAACAACATGTATCACATAATGTCTTGACCATATCACATCACAACTTGCCCTGCAAAAATAAGTTAGACATCCTCTACTTTGTTGTTGCAAGTTTTACGTGGATGCTATAGGCTTCTAGCAAGAACCGTTCTGACATACGGCACAAAACCACAATGGTGATTTACCAAGTTTGTTGTTTTAACCTTCAACAAAGACCGGCCGTAGTCAAAATCAATTCAATTAAAGTAGGAGAAACAGACACCCGCCAGCCACCTTTATGCAAAACTAGTTGCAAGTCTGTCGGTGGAACCGGTCTCATGAACGTGGTCATGTAAGGTTGGTCCGGTCCGCGTCATCCAACAATACTATCAAATCAAAATAAGACATTGGTGGTAAGCAGTATCATGATCACCGCCCACAACTCTTTTTGTTCTACTCATGCATATCATCTACGCATAGACCTGGCTTGGATGCCACTATTTGGGAACGTCGCATGCAATTCAAAAAAAAATCTACGCTCACGCAAGATCTATTTATGACATTCATAGCAACGAGAGGGGGAGAGTGTGTCTATGTACCCTCGTAGACCAAAAGCGGAAGCATTTGACAACGCGGTTGATGTAGTCGAACTTCTTCTTGTTCCGACTAATCAAGCACCAAACGTACGACACCTCCGGGTTCTGCACATGTTCAGTTCAATGACTTCCCTCGAACTCTTGATCCAGCAAAGTGTCGAGGAAGTAGATGAGTTCCGTTAGCACGATGGTGTGGTGACGGTGGCTTCGCCTAAGCACTACAAGAATATGACCGAGGGTGTAATCTATGGAGGGAGGCGCCGCGCACGGCTATAGATTGTTAGTGTGTCTTCTAGGCACCCCATCCTCATGTATTTATAGGTGGGAGAGGGAGGGGAGCAGCCTTGAGGCGCCCCAAGTAGGTGGAATCCTAATTGGGGTTCTAATTCCAATTCGGCCCTCCCTTCCTTATTTCATCGAAGGGGAGAAGGGAAGAGGGAAGGGAGGAAGGAAAGGGGTGAAAGGATCGAGAATAGGTGTCTAGAGGGGGGGGGGCAATTAGACACTCAACAAACAAAGTTGGCAGTTTTTAAGTTTCTCAAGTTTCGGTGGAGATTTAGCATAAGTTTAACCATTCACAACACATATCAAGCAAGCATGCAAAGAGTATATGAGCAGCGGAAAGTAAAGCATGCAACTTGCAAGAAAGTAAAGGGATGGGATTGGAGTGTGCAAACGCAATAGGAGACATGGATGTTTTTGTCGTGGTTCCGATAGGTGGTGCTATCGTACATCCACGTTGATGGAGACCTCAACCCACAAAGGGTAATGGCTGCGCGAGTCCATGGAGGGCTCCACCCACGAAGGGTCCACAAAGAAGCAACCTTGTCTATCCCACCATGGCCATCGCCCACGAAGGACTTGCCTCACTAGGGTAGATCTTCATGAAGTAGGTGATCTCCTTGCCCTTACAAACTCCTTGGTTCACTCCACAATCTTGTTGGAGGCTCCCAAGTGACACCTAACCAATCTAGGAGACACCACTCTCCAAAAGGTAATAGATGGTGTGTTGATGATGAACTCCTTGCTGTTGTGCTTCAAATGATCGTCTCCCCAACACTCAACTCACTCTCATAGGATTAGATTTGTTGGAAAGATGATTTGAGTGGAAAGCAACTTGGGGAAGGCTAGAGATCAAGATTCATATGGTTGGATTGGAATATCTTGGTCTCAACACATGCGTAGGTGGCTCTCTCTCAGAAAATGAGTAGTCAAAGTGTAGGCACATTCTGATGGCTTCCCTCGCGAATGAGGAGAGGGTGGAGGGGTATATATAGCCTCCACATAAAATCTAACCGTTACACATATTATACCAAACTCGGTGGGACCAAATCAGAAAACTCGGTCGGACTGATTTAGTACATATGTGACCGTTAGGGAATTTTGGTGGGACCGATATGATCAACTCGGTGGGACCGATGTGAAAGGGTTAGGGTAAAACCTCATCTCAGTTTAACCGATTACACATCTCGATGAGACCGATATGGTAATAAGCAAAACAGAGAGTTGGTCAGGCAAACTCGGTGTGACCGATTACATATTGTTGGTGGGACCGAAAATGTTGCAATAGACAATAGAGAGATTGCAAGCCCATCTCGGTGAGACCGAGATCCCATCGGTGTGACCGAACTGATTAGGGTTTCTGGCAGTGGCTATGTCAAATGAACTCGGTGGCGCCGGATGGATCAGATCAGTGGGCCCGAGTTTGACTTTTGGTTTAGGACATATGTGGATATGAGAAAGTGGTTGAGGGCTTTTGGAGCATATCACTAAGCATTTTGAGCAAGCAGACCATTAAGCAACACCTCATCCCCTTTTAATAGTATTCACTTTCCTATGGACTCAATGTGATCTTGGATCACTGGAATAGAAAATGTAGAGTCATGAGCTTTGAGCTTGAGCCAATCCTTTGTCCTTAGCATCTTGAAGGGGTTCTACATCCTCTTGTCCATGCCACTCCATTGTTGGGCTTATCTTAAATATACTAGATGAAAGTATTAGTCCAACAAGAGATATGTTGACATTAATTACCAAAATCACCCAGGGAGCACATGTGCTTTCAATCTCCCCCTTTTTGGTAATTGATGACAACATACAACAAAGCTTTAGATAAAGATATAGAGAAAGGCAAGTAAAGCTTTGGAAAAACATGTAACATGCATAGGCCCCCCCTTCATGTATGCAATCATGTAAATATGGAACATAAGATCATGTGAGCGCATAAACATGACAGAGCAAGCAATGAGTTACATGTATCTTCGCTATATGCATCAGAGCAAATGGTGTGAACATGGGAAATGTACCTTCATGCTTATGAGTCCTTCTTGCAAACAATATTTACATCAGCACGAGATCCTCATGCACATGAATGTGATGCATATACTTACCTTGTGGTCTTGATCTAGCTTTGGAAGATATGAACCTGAGTAAACAAGGTTAGAAAAAACAGAAAGATCTACTAAGCAGAGCAAGGGCAGTGAACCACAAGAGTACCAAGATTGGGATGACATGTAGAGAGCGACTACTGGGTACTCTAATTGAATGTAGACATGTCCCCAAAGGTAAAGATATGCAATGAATTTTAAGATTTCCTTCCCTTGATGTCTTGCTCCCCCTGAATCTTATAATGGATATTCAGAGAAGTTAAGGAAAAGAAAATCAGAGCAAAGCAAACACAAAACAACATAAACATGTCTTTCCCCTCTAAAAACATGTAACTTCTCTCCTCTTTGAATGCCAAACAACAAACAACTAGGGACTCTCTTTAGATAAGAATGTTTCTCTCCCTTTGTTGCTCTCTCCCTCTGATGGAGTAATTAAGCTTTGATGTGAAATCTCTCATCCCCTTTGACATCAATTTCCAAGAAGGGTTTTCCGGAGTGTGAGTCAAAATAGGTTTGGTCCTTGAGTCACAGAGCAAGGCAACACATGGAATATGATGCTCGTAGAGGATAAGAATCATCGAGTGGAGCTGGAACAAAGTGTGCAGAATGCATGTGACAGAGTGATTTCTCAATATTGAAGTCGGTTAAACCGACCTGGTTCCTTCGGTGGCACCGAAATTTTTTGGTTTGGCCGAAAGAGGCAAATTTGTTTGTCTGAGTTCATTAGAGAGAACACACTAGTCACCTCAGCTCACTAGGAAAGAAAGATCTCACAAGGATTTGCAATGAAGTGGATGCAGAGAAATGCAGAACAGAAATAAAAAGGAAGAAATCTAGATGAAGTTTTTTTGTTTGAAAGGGGAACAAATATGCATGCGACAAAATGCAAGAACAAGAAGAAACACTAGAGAACTTCATCTAGAATTGGTCGGCGACAAAGTCACCTATGTTAGAGTATATTGACTTAGGAGTCAAGTGAGGACACTTGATCATAGCTCATACTCATCGTTTAAGCTCAAAATGGGGTAGCCATTTTTTCATTTAAGCATCTTGATGTATTCTCATCTTGTTGAGTTGCTTTGACCCATGTCTTGGGGTAAAGCTTTTCTAAGATGGAATAACATACCTTGGGTGGTCGTGTTGAACTTTATCATGTAGTTGAACTTGTGTGGGATGCTCAATGTTGATGTAGTTCATTTTGAACACCACTTGTAATTGGAGTTCATCTTCCTACATGGATTACATTTGCAAGGAAAAGCACTTGCGTATCCAAAATGACAATCATGAAATTTGATATAGGAATTTGTCAAAGGATATATTTGAAGGGTTTCATGCTTCCTTGTCTTCAACCACCGTAAAGTAGAGACTTGGTGATGTAGAGATTGCTCAAGATGTGAATGAGTTGCAATCTCATAGATTTAGATCCATCCAAGTACCTACATGGGTTATATAACATGCAAGGGTGCAAATGTATCCAAGATATATGATCATCATCATGAGAGAAATTATCAAGGATTAGTCATAGGCTCATGTCTTGCATGTATCCAAATGGAGTTCCTACTCCAAGTTTGAGGCATCAATGACGTTCAATTCACCTCTCAACCTGCAAAACACTTTCTCATCAAGTCGTTTAGTGAATATATCCGCCAATTCCTTGTCGGTGCGAACATGAAGGTTAATATCACCCTTAGCAACATGATCTCGAATGAAATGATGATGAACTTCAATGTGCTTAGTTCGAGAGTGTTGCACGGAATTGTGAGCAATCTTAATGGCACTTTCATTGTCACAAAGCAAAGGAACCTATTTCACATATATCCCATAATCTTTAAGAGTTTGGGTCATCCAAAGTAATTGAGCACAACATGAACCAGCGGTGATGTATTCCACTTCGGCGGTGGATAAGGATACCGAGTTTTATTTCTTGGAGGACCAAGACACAAGAGATCTACCAAGAAATTGACAAGTACCCGAAGTGGACTTTCTATCAACCTTGTCTCCGAAATAGTCTGAATCGGAGTAGCCAACAAGATTAAAAGAGGCCCTCTTTGGATACCAAATGCCAAAGTTTGGTGTATGAATTAAGTATCTCACTATCATTTTCACGGCCTTAAGATGACATTCTTTAGGAGACACTTGATATCGTGCACACATGCACACACTTAACATGATATCGGGACGAGAGGCACATAGATATAGTAATGAACTAATCATAGAGCGATAAACCTTTTGATCAACGGGTTCACCATCTTTGGTCAAGTCAAGGTGTCCACTAGTAGGCATGGGTGTACTCATACCTTTGCATTCTTGCATATTGAACTTCTTGAACAAGTCCTTGGTATACTTTGTTTGAGAGACAAAGGTACCTTCCTTAGTTTGCTTGATTTGCAAACCAAGAAAGAACTTGAGTTCACTCATCATAGACATCTCAAACTTCTCCGACATAAGCTTCCCAAACTTCTCACTAAAATGAGGGTTAGTTGATCCAAATATAATATCATCAACATAAATTTGGGAAACAAATAATTCTCCATTAACCCTTTTAGTGAAAAGAGTAGAATAAATTTTTCCAATCTCAAAGCCTTTTTCAATAAGGAACTTGGTCAAGCATTTATACCATGCTCTAGGAGGTTGTTTAAGACCATAAAGAGCTTTGTGAAGCTTGTAAACTTGATTGGGTTTCTTAGGATTAACAAAGCCCGGAGGTTGTTTAACATAAACTTCCTCCTCAATTTCACCATTTAGAAAAGCACTTTTAATGTCCATTTGGTATAATGTGATATCATGGTGATTAGCATAGGCAAGTAAGATGCGAATGGAGTCAAGTCTAGCAACGGGGGCATATGTCTCACAATAGTCCATACCTTCGACTTGAGTGTAGCCTTGGGCGACGAGACGTTCTTTGTTGTGAACTACTTTTCCATCTTCATCTTGCTTGTTGCGAAACACCCATTTGGTACCGATGATATTGTGGTTGTTGTCGGGCTTCTCGACCAATGTCCACACTTGGTTTCTCTCAAAGTTGCTTAGTTCTTCGTGCATGGCATTTATCCAATCTGAATCTTCCAATGCTTCTTCAACCTTCATAGGTTCAATGCTAGAGATGAATGAATAATGTTCACAAAAGTTAGCCAAACGAGATTTAGAGCGAGTGATTCTCCCGGTTTTGGATATCATTGTAGATTTGCTCAACAGGATCGTCTCTAGCAACTCTTTCTTGAACTCGTGAGAGCTTTTTCTTTGATCGGGGTGGAACATCTTCTTCATCATCTCGTTCTTCTTCTTGGCCTTCATCATTGTTGACGTTGTCGTTCTCTCATCGTGGTGGAGAAGGAGGTTGATGCGGTTCATCTTGGGGTACTTCCTCGTGTTCTTCATATTGGTGTGTCCCACTTGTGGATGCTTCCATATGAACTCTTGGTTCACCTTGTCGTGAGGTAGAAGCTTCCACTTGGACGGACGAGGTACTCTCCTTCACCTCCGTTGGACGAACCTTGCCAATAGATAAGTCTTGGATTGCTTCCGAAGGATCTTTATCTCCTACATCAATTGGCAATTGCTCTACTTGCGAGCCATTCGATTCATCAAACTTCATATCTACCGTCTCCTCAACCTTTCGGGTGAAATTGTTGTAGACACGGTAAGTGTGAGAGTTTGAGCCGTAACCAAGTAGGAAACCTTCATGAGATTTAGGAGCAAATTTAGAACGACGATATTTATCAAGAATGTAGCACTTTGAGTCGAATACTCGAAAGTATCCAACTTGGGGTTTGTTACCGGTGAGGAGCTCGTATGTTGTCTTGCCGAGTAGCTTGTGAAGATACAAGCGATTTGTCGCATGACAAGATGTCTCAACCGGTTCCGCCCAAAAGTGCTTTGGCGTCTTGTACTCATCAAGCATCGTTCGCACCATTTTGATGAGCGTCCGGTTCTTCCTCTCAACAACTCCATTTTGTTGAGGTGTGTACGTAGTCGAGAACTCATGTGAAATCCCTTCTTCATCAAGAAAGGAGACCACATTAGCGTTCTTGAACTCCGTTCTGTTGTCGCTGCAAACCTTCTTGATCTTCACTTCAAATTGATTTTGGGCATTCCTAGCGAAGTTTTTGAAGATCTTCTGGACCTGCGATTTATCATCGAGAAAGAACACCCACGTAAATATTGAAAAATCATCAACTATTACTAGACCAAATGAGTTTCCACCGAGACTTTTGTAAGCGTTAGGACCGAAAAGATCCATGTGAAGCAGCTCGAGCGGCCTCCTTGTGGTCATGATGTTCTTCACAGGGTGGCTTCCTCCAACCTATTTACCAGCTTGACAAGCGCTGCAAAGTCTATCCTTATCAAATATGACATCTTTAACACCAAGGATATGATCACCTTTAATAAGCTTGTCAAGGTTTCGCATGCCCACATGACCTAACCGTCTATGCCACAACCAACCTTTAGAGGATTTAGCAATTAAGCAAGTTCTAGGTTGAGCCTTTTTAGTGAAGTCAACAATGTATAGATCACCTTTGCGTATACCAGTAAAGACCATTTTATGATTATCTCTACAAAACACTTGGCAATCTACTTTGGTAAATAGAACATTGAAGGAAAAGTCAGCTAGTCTAGAAACATAAAGCAGATTATAGCCAAGAGATTCAATGAGCATGACATTTTGTATGGAGCTATCATGTGAGATGGCCACCTTACCAAGGCCAACCACCTTACCCTTTGAGTTATCACCAAAAGTGACATACTTTCGAGGGCCGTCGTTTTCAGCAAGCTCACGAAACATATCTCTATCCCCGGTCATGTGATCGGTACATCCACTATCAAGAACCCATTCCTTTCCTCCTGCCATGTATCCCTGAAGATTTGCCATAAGACCAAAGTGTCTCATTGCATCATCAAGATCAAAGTCACTATCATGATCCTCATCATAGTATCCATGTTCAACATCGTCATGTGGTGGATCAGTTCCTAGAGAGGGTGATCCATTAGAATGAGTTTGACAATGATCTTCTTTGTGAATTCTAATAGCTTCGGAAATAATATTGCTAATAATTCCAACATCTCCTTTGGCACGCATAAGATTTGTAAGCTCAAATAGACAATCACCAAACTTAGGATCATTGGAATTCATCTTACTCAAGGCAATAGACTTATGAAGAATCTCATCTAGATTTTGCAAGGAATAATTTGGAAATCGTTCCTCAAGAAATTTCCATATAGTGTAGGCACACTTAAGAGTAGGCAAGCAACCTATCAAGTTTCTAGGCAAACCTCTAGTGATAAGATTAACAGTTCTAAGATTGCGAATCATGTCAATTGACTCATCAAGGGTAGGATGCATAGGATCAACATGAGGTGCACAAGGGCTAGTAATGTACTCGTTCAAATGATATTCATTGAAAATCACAAGCATCTCATTTTTCCACTCATGAAAGTACTCTCCATCAAGTATAGGCACTCTATATGTAAGACTCCCCAAAGTAGACTCATCCATCTTCCTCCAATGGTGTTTAAACCAAAGCAATGGAGACCAAAGCTCTGATACCAATTGAAAGGATCGAGAAGAAGTGTCTAATCACCCCCCCTCTAGACACCTCTTCTCGATCCTTTCAAGGGGGGCCCAAACCCCCTCCACCTTCTCCTATTTGGCCTCCTTCCTTGGGGGGCGCCACCCCTTGTGGGACGGTGTGCTCCCCTCCTATGGCGCATATGACCCATTATTCCCCCCGAGGGTTCCGGTAACCCCCCGCTACTCTGATAAATACCCGATACTACCCAGAACACTTCCGGTATCCGAATACTATCATCCTATATATCAATCTTTACCTCTCGACCATTTCGAGACACCTCGTCATGTCCGTTATTTCATCGTCATTAAACATTAAGCGTGAGGACCCTACGGGTTCGAGAACTATGTAGACATGACCGAGACACCTCTCCGGTCAATAACCAATAACGGAACCTTGATGCTCATATTGGTTCCTACATATTCTACAAATAACTTTATTGGTCGAACCATAATGACAACATACGTTATTCCCTTTGTCATCGGTATGTTACTTGCCCGAGATTCAATCATTGGTATCTTCGTACCTAGTTCAATCTCGTTACCGGCAAGTCTCTTTACTCGTTCCATAATACATCATCCCACAACTAACTCATTAGTCACTTGGCTTGCAAGGCTTCTTATGCTGTGTATTACCGAGAGGGCCCAGAGATACCTCTCTGATACTCGGAGTGACAAATCCTAATCTTGATCTATGCCAACCCAACAAACACCTTCATTGATACTTGTAGAGCATCTTTTTAACCACCCAGTTATGTTGTGACGTTTGATAGCACACAAGGTATTCCTCCGGTATCCGAGAGTTGCATAAGCTCATAGTTAAAGGAATATGTATATGACATGAAGAAAGGAACACCAATAAAACGGAAAGACCATAATGCTAAGCTAGCATATGGGTCTTGTCCACCACCTCATTCTCCTAATGATGTGATCCCGTTCATCAAATGACAACACGTGTCTATGGTTTGGAAACTTAACCATCTTTGATTAATGAGCTAGTCTAGTAGAGGCTTACTAGGGACACGGTGTTTTTGTCTATGTATCCACACATGTATCAAGGTTTTGGTTAATACAATTCTAGCATGAATAATAAACATTTATCATGAATAAGGAGATATAAAATAACAACTGCATATTTCCTTCACTGGGAACCCGCAAGCTTTCTAAACCTCCAAAAGCCTTGCGCATCTTTAGCATTGGGAGATCTCAAATACTCTGGGCCAAACACTTGCATAATCCGACTGCGAAGTGCTTGACACACATGATGGCTTGACTCTCACCCATGGCCAAGTGGTCATCAACTAGATCAGCCGGAATTGTTGGGTAACACGGTAATTTCAAAAAATTCCTATGATCGCGCAAGATCTATCTATGTGATGCATAGCAACGAGAGGGGAGAGTGTGTCCACGTACCCTCGTAGACAGAAAGCGGAAGCGTTTAGTTAACGCGGTTGATGTAGTCGAACGTCTTCACGATCCAACCGATCCAAGCACCGAACGTACGTCACCTCTGTGTTAAGCACACGTTTAGCTCGGGGACGCCCCTCGTACTCTTGATCCAGTTGAGGCTGAGGGAGAGTTTTGTCAGCACGACAGCATGGTGACGGTGATAATGAAGTTACCGGCACAGGGCTTCGCCAAAGCACTAAGAAGGGTAACCGAGGTGTGTAACTGTGGAGGGGGCCACCACACACGGCTGAACAATGTCAACTTGTGTCTATGGGGTGCCCTCCTTTCCCGTATATAAAGGAGTCGAGGAGGGGGAGGGCTGGCCCTCTATGGCGCACCCAAGGGGGGAGTCCTACTCCTAGCGGGAGTAGGATTCCCCCTTCCCAAGTTGGAGTAGGAGAGGAAGGAAGGGGGAGAGAGAGGGAAGGATAGGGGGGCCGGCCCCCCACCCAATTTGGATTGGTCTTGGGGGCGCGCTGCTACCTCTTGAGCACTGCGTTGGATTTCCCCGAAGAGGAAAGGATGATGTAGTAAAGTAGCGTAAGTATTTCCCTCAGTTTTTGAGAACCAAGGTATCAATCCAGTAGGAGATCACGCACGAGTCCCTCGTATCTACACAAAACGATAGCTACTCGCAACCAACGCGATTAGGGGTTTCAATCCCTTCACGGTCACTTACGAGGGTGAGATCTGATAGAGATGATAAATAATATTTTTGGTATTTTTGATATAGAGATGCAAAGTGAAAAGTAAAAGGCAAAGTAAAAACAAAGCAAGAAATAAAGTAATGGAGATTCATATGATGAGAATAGACCCGGGGGCCATAGGTTTCACTAGTGGCTTCTCTCAAGAGCATAAGTATTCTACGGTGGGTGAACAAATTACTGTTGAGCAATTGATAGAAAAGTGAATAATTATGAGGTTATCTAGATATGATCATGTATATAGGCATCACGTCTAAGACAAGTAGATCGAAACGATTCTGCATCTACTACTATTACTCCACTCATCGACCGCTATCCAGCATGCATCTAGAGTATTAAGTTAAAAACAGAGTAACGCCTTAAGCAAGATGACATGTTGTAGAGGGATAAATTCATGCAATATGATAAAAACCCCATCTTGTTATCCTCGATGGAAACAATACAATACGTGCCTTGCAACCCTTTCTTTCACTCGGTAAGGACACCTCAAGATTGAACCCAAAGCTAAACGCTTCTCCCATTGCAAGAACTACCAATCTAGTTGGCCAAACCAAACGGATAATTCGAAGAGACTTGCAAAGATAAATCAATCATACATAAAAGAATTCAGAGAAGAATCAAATATTGTTCATAGATAAGCTGGATCATAAACCCACAATTCATCGGTCTCAACAAACACACCGCAAAAAGAAGATTACATCGAATAGATCTCCACAAGAGAGGGGGAGAATATTGTATTGAGATCCAAAAAGAGAGAAGAAGCCATCTAGCTACTAGCTATGGACCCAAAGGTCTGAAGTAAACTACTCACACTTCATCGGAGAGGCTATGGTGTTGAAGTAGAAGCCCTCCGTGGTAGATGCCCTCTCCGGCGGAGCTCCGGAACAGGACCCAAGATGGGATCTCATGGATACAGAAAGTTGCGGTGGTGGAATTAGGTTTTTGGCTCCGTCTTTGATCTGACGGGGGTACGTAGGTATATATAGGAGGAAGGAGTATGTCGGTGGAGCAACAGTGGGCCCACGAGACAGGGGGGCGCCCAGGGGGGGTGCCCCCCACCCTCGTGACCTCCACGGCTGTTCCTTGGAGTAGGGTCCAAGTCTCCTGGATCACATTCGGTGAGAAAATCACGTTCCCGAAGGTTTTATTCCGTTTGGACTCCGTTTGATATTATGTTTCCTCGAAATACTGAAATAGGCAAAAAAACAGCAATTCTGGGCTGGGCCTCCAGTTAATAGGTTAGTCCCTAAAATAATAAAAAAGTGGAAAATAAATCCCAATATAGTCCAAAACAGTAGATAAAGTAGCATGGAGCAATCAAAAATTATAGATACGTTGGAGACGTATCAAGCATCCCCAAGCTTAATTCCTGCTCGTCCTTGAGTAGGTAAATGATAAAAAAGAATTTTTGATGCGGAGTGATACTTTGGCATAATTTCAATGTGAATCTTCTTAATTGTGGCATGAATATTCCGATCCGAAAGATTCAAGACAAAAGTTCATATTAACATAAAGGTAATAATACTTCAAGCATACAAATTAAAGCAATCACGTCTTCTCAAAATAGCATGGTTAAAGAAAGTTGTCCCTACAAAATCATATAGTCTGGCTATGCTCTATCTTCATCACACAAAGTATTTAATCATGCACAACCCTGATGACGAGCCAAGAAATTGTTTCATACTTTAGTAATCTCAAACTTTTTCAACTTTGATGCAATACATGAGCGTGAGCCATGGACATAGCACTATAGGTGGAATAGAATGCTGGTTGTGGAGAAGACAAAAAAGGAGAAGATAGTCTCACATCAACTAGGCATATCAATGGGCTATGGAGATGCCCATCAATAGATATCAATGTGAGTGAGTAGGGATTGCCATGCAACGGATGCACTAGAGCTATAAATATGTGAAAGCTCAACAAAAGAAACTATGTGGGTGTACATCCAACTTGCTTGCTCACGAAGACCTAGGGCACTTTTGAGAAAGCCCATCATTGGAATACACAAGCCAAGTTCTATAATGAAAAATTCCCACTAGTATATGAAAGTGACAACATATGAGACTCTCTATCATGGAGATCATGGTGCTACTTTGAAGCACAAGTGTGGAAAAAATATAGTAGCATTGTCCCTTCTCTCTTTTTATCTCATATATTTTTTGGGCCTTTTCTCTCTCTTTTTTATGGCCACTCTTTTTTTTCGTCTGGAGTCTCATCCCGACTTATGGGGGAATCATAATCTCCATCATCCTTTCCTCACTGGGACAATGCTCTGATAATGATGATCATCACACTTTTATTTTACTTACAACTCAACAATTAAAAATCGATACTTAGAACAAAATATGACTCTATATGAATGCCTCTGGCGGTTTACCGGGATATGCAATGAATCATGAGCGACATGTATGAAAATTATGAAGGTGGCCTTGCCACAAATACAATGTCAACTACATGTTCATGCAAAAAGCAATATGACAAAAGTAATATGTGCCATATGAATGGAACGGTGGAAAGTTGCATGGCAATATATCTCGGAATGGCTATGGAAATGCCATGATAGGTAGGTATGGTGGCTGTTTTGAGGAAGGTATATGGTGGGTGTATGATACCGGCGAAAAGTGCGTGGTATTAGAGAGGCTAGCAATGGTGGAAGGGTGAGAGTGCGTATAATCCATGGACTCAACATTAATCAAAAGAACTCATGCACTTGTTGCAAAAATTTAGAAGTCATCAAAAACCAAAGCATTACACGCATACTCCTAGGGGGATAGATTGGTTGGAAAAGACCATCACTCGTCCCCGACTGCCACTCATAAGGAATACAATCAATAAATAAAATTATGCTCCGACTTCATCACAAAGCGGTTCACCATACGTGCATGCTACAGGAATCACAACCTTCAACACAAGCATTCTTTAAATTCATAATCACCCCAACTAGCATTGCTTTGATATTATCACTTCCATATCTCAAAACAATTATCAAGCATCAAACTTATCTTAGTATTCAACGCACTCAAAAGAAAGTTTCACATATCTTGAACACCAAGTATATTATCTTTAAGCAAATTACCATGCTATTAACAACTCTCAAAATAATCTAAGTGAAGCATGAGAGATCAATAGTTTCTTTAAACAAATCCACCACCGTGCTCTAAAAGATCTAAGTGAAGCACTAGAGCAAAAATTATTACGCTCAAAAAGGTTTAAGTGAAGCACTATGAGCAAAACTATCAAGCTCAAAAGATATAAGCGAAGCACATAGAGTATTCTAGCAAATTCTAAATCATGTATGGCTATCTCAATAGTTGTGTACAGGAAGGCTGATTGTGGTAAACTAACAATCAAAGACGCAAATAATACAAGACGCTCCAAGCAAAACACATAACATGTGGTGAATAAAAATATAGCTCCAAGTAAATTACCGATGGAAGTAGACGAAAGAGGGGATGCCTTCTGGGGCATCCCCAAGATTTGACTTTTTGGTGTCCTTGGATTATCTTGGGGGTGCCATGGGCATCCCCAAGCTTAGGCTCTTGTCACTCTTTGTTCCATAATCCATCAAAAGAATTCACCCAAAACTTGAAAACTTCACAACACAAAACTCAATAGAAATCTTGTGAGCTCCGTTAGTGAAAGAAAACAAAAGACTACTTTAAGGTACTGTAATGAACTCATTCTTTTTTTATATTGGTGTTAAACATACTGTATTCTAACTTCCTTATGGTTTATAAACTAATTTACTAGCCATAGATGCATTGAAATAAGCAAACAATACACGAAAAACAGAATCTGTCAAAAACAGAACAGTCTGTAGCAATCTGTAACTAACGCAAACTTCTGGAACTCTAAAAATTCTACCAAAATAGTACGTACTGGAAAATTTGTTTATTGATCAGTAGCAAAAAGAATCAATGCAAAATCACGTTTCTGTAATTTATTGAATTTTTTCTTGTGAGCGCAAAGTTTGTGTTTTTCAGCAGAATCAAATCAACTATCATCATAGCTTATCGTATAGGTTCTACTTGGCACAAACACTAATTAAAACATAAAACCACATCTAAACAGAAAGTAGAAGGATTATTTATTCCTAAACAGAATCAAAAACAAAAAACACAAAATAAAATTGGGTTGCCTCCCAACAAGCGCTATCATTTAACGCCCCTAGCTAGGCATTGATATTTCAATGATGCTCACAAGAAAGACAAGAATTGAAGCACAAAGAGAGCATCATAAAACACGTGATAAACACATCTAAGTCTAACATACTTCCTATGCATAGGCATCTTATAGGCAAACAAATTATCAAGGCAAGCAAAAACTAGTATATGCAAGGAGGCGGAAAGAAACAATAGCAATCTCAACATAACGAGAGGTAATTTATTATCATGAAAGTTTCTACGACCATATTTTCCTCTCTCATAATAATTACATGTGGGATCATAAGCAAAATCAACAAAATAGCTATCACATAAAATATTTTCAACACGATCCACATGCATGCAAATTTGACACTCTTTCAAAATAGTGGGATTAACATTAACTAAAGTCACGACCTCTCCAAACCCACTTTTATCAAAAATTTCATAAGATTGGATATTCTCCAAATATGTGGGATCTAGAGTTGACACTCTTCCAAACCCACATTCAATATTATTGAAAACAATATTATCAATCTCATATTCATCATGGGGATTAAATAAATTTTCAAGATCATAAGAAGAATCACCCCAATCATGATCATTGGAACAAGTAGTATACATAGCAAAACTAGCATCCCCAAGCTTAGGGTTTTGCATATTATTAGCACAATTGACATCAAGAGAATTTATAGTAAAATCATTTAAATCATGCTTTTCGTTGAGGGAGCTATCAAGCATGGGTGCAATAGCAACGATCTCATTTTTAACATAAGGAACTATAGCAAATTCGTCTTCATAAATATTGGCTTCATGGCCACAAGAATAGCAAGCATCATGTTCATCAAGGGATATTTCAATCAAATCATCAGAATCATCATTATCTATAGATTCATGCATATCATTATTTTCTTCCAAAACAACTGTCATTCTTTCAATAAATTCTTGGACATAGACATTATGAGCAAGGTTTTCACTGCAATATTTAAGTATGATGGAATTTTCAGATTTGTTGAGAGTAAAATCATACTTTTCAATCAAAGAAGCAACTTCATGAGCACCCTTAAAAACGACAAATTCTTCAATTTGTTTGATATCATAGTAACTATAAACACCCTTTGCATAAGAAGATAAGATTTTATTATCATTGAACTCACATAGGTAGGGAAGGTGTTTTTAGGGTTCTTAGAGCAACAAGTAAAATCACACATTTCACAAAGATTTCAACCATAGCATAGAAAACTATTTATATGATATCATAATAGTTACCCTTTTTCAGATAAACGATGACGCACAAAATGAGCATGCTCATCTAAAGATTTCCCATCAACTAGGCTAGTTGGGGTTTCAGCACGAGCGCATAAGGATCGAAGATGATCCAAGTAGAACACTTTAAGTGGATCCATATCAATAGATTTTTAGCAAGCAAAGATGCAAGCATATAGAAGGCACAAGGAAACACAAACAAAGATACATACGGGAAGAAGGCGAACGAAAAAGAGAGGACGAATAAAACGGAAAGGGTGAAGTGGGGGAGAGGAAAACGATAGGCAAATAATGTAATGCAAGAGATAGGGATTGTGATGGGTACTTGGTATGGTCGACTTTTGCGTAAACTCCCCGGCAACGGCGCCAGAGATTCTTCTTGCTACCTCTTGAGCACTGCGTTGGATTTCCCCGAAGAGGAAAGGATGATGCAGTAAAGTAGCGTAAGTATTTCCCTCAGTTTTTGAGAACCAAGGTATCAATCCAGTAGGAGATCACGCACGAGTCCCTCGTACCTACACAAAACGATAGCTACTCGCAACCAATGCGATTAGGGGTTGTCAATCCCTTCACGGTCACTTACGAGGGTTATATCAGATAGAGATGATAAATAATATTTTTGGTATTTTTGATATAGAGATGCAAAGTGAAAAGTAAAAGGCAAAGTAAAAACAAAGCAAGAAATAAAGTAATGGAGATTGATATGATGAGAATAGACCCGGGGGGCATAGGTTTCACTAGTGTCTTCTCTCAAGAGCATAAGTATTCTACGGTGGGTGAACAAATTACTGTTGAGCAATTGATAGAAAAGCGAATAATTATGAGGTTATCTAGATATAATCATGTATATAGGCATCACGTCCAAGACAAGTAGATCGAAACGATTCTGCATCTACTACTATTACTCCACTCATCGACCGCTATCCAGCATGCATCTAGAGTATTAAGTTAAAAACAGAGTAACGCCTTAAGCAAGATGACATGATGTAGAGGGATAAATTCATGCAATATGATAAAAAAACATCTTGTTATCCTCGATGGCAACAATATAATACGTGCCTTGCAACCCTTTCTTTCACTCGGTAAGGACACCGCAAGATTGAACCCAAAGCTAAACACTTCTCCCATTGCAAGAACTACCAATCTAGTTGGCCAAACCAAACGGATAATTCGAAGAGACTTGCAAAGATAACTTAGTCATACGTAAAAGAATTCAGAGAAGAATCAAATATTGTTCATAGATAAGCTGGATCATAAACCCACAATTCATCGGTCTCAACAAACACACCGCAAAAAGAAGATTACAACGAATAGATCTCCACAAGAGACGGGGAGAACATTGTATTGAGATCCAAAAAGAGATAAGAAGCCATCTAGCTACTAGCTATGGACTCGAAGGTCTGAAGTAAACTACTCACACTTCATCGGAGAGGCTATGGTGTTGATGTAGAAGCCCTCCGTGGTAGATGCCCTCTCCGGCGGAGCTCTGGAACAGGCCCCAAGATGGGATCTCGTGGATACAGAAAGTTGTTGCGGTGGAATTAGGTTTTTGGATCTGTCTTTGATCGGACGGGGGTATGTAGGTATATATAGGAGGAAGGAGTACGTCGGTGGAGCAATAGGGGGCCCACGAGGCAGGGGGCGCGCCCACGGGGGCGCGCCCCCACCCTCGCGACCTCCATGGCTGTTCCTTGGAGCAGGGTCCAAGTCTCCTAGATCACGTTCAGTGAGAAAATCACGTTCCCGAAGGTTTTATTCCATTTGGACTCCGTTTGATATTCTGTTTCCTCGAAATACTAAAATAGGCAAAAAAAACAGCAATTCTGGGCTTGGCCTCCGGTTAATAGGTTAGTCCCAAAAATAATATAAAAGTGGAAAATAAAGCCCAATATAGTCCAAAACAGTAGATAAAGTAGCATGGAGCAATCAAAAATTATAGATACGTTGGAGACGTATCACGTGCACTCCACCTGGCCGCCGCCTCCTCTCTCCCACTATGGCCCAATAAGGCCCATACACTCCCCGGGGGGTTTCGGTAACCCCCCGGTACTCCGGTAAATGCCCGAACTCATACGGAAACATTCTGATGTCCAAACGTAGTCGTCCAATATATCAATCCTCATGTCTCGACCACTTCGAGACTCCTCATCATGTCTATGATCACATCCGGGACTCCAAACAATCTTCGGTACAACATATCACATAAACTCATAATAAAATCGTCATCGAACGTTAAGTGTGCAGACCCACGGGTTCGAGAACTATGTAGACATGACCGAGATACGTCTCCGATCAATAACCAATAGCAGAACCTGGATGCTCATATTGGTTCCTACATATTCTATGAAGATCTTTATCGGTCAAACCGCATAACAACATATGTTGTTCCCTTTGTCATCGGTATGTTACTTGCCCGAGATTCGATCGTTGGTATCTCAATACCCAGTTCAATCTCGTTACCGGCAAGTCTCTTTACTCGTTCTGTAATACTTCATCCCGCAACTAACTCATTAGTCACAATGCTTGCAAGGCTTATAGTGATGAGTATTACCGAGAGGGCCCAGAGATACCTCTCCGAAGCACGGAGTGACGAATCCTAATCTCGATCTACGCCAACCCAACAAACACCTTTGGAGACACCTGTAGAGCACCTTTATAATCACCCTTTTATGTTGTGACGTTTGGTAGCACACAAAGTGTTCCTCCGGTATTCGGGAGTTGCATAATCTCATAGTCTGAGAAACTTGTATAAGTCATGAAGAAAGCAGTAGCAATGAAACTAACACGATCATAATGCTAAGCTAACGGATGGATCATGTCCATCACATCATTCTCCTAATGATGTGATCCCGTTCATCAAATGTGAACACATGTCTATGGTTAGGAAACATAACCATCTTTGATTAACGAGCTAGTCTAGTAGAGGCATACTAGGGACTATATTTTTGTCTATGTATTGACATGTGTACTAAGTTTCCGGTTAATACAATTCTAGCATGAATAATAAAAATTTATCATGAATTAAGGAAATAAATAATAACTTTATTATTGCCTCTAGGGCATATTTCCTTCAGTCTCCCACTTGCACTAGAGTCAATAATCTAGATTACATAGTAATAATTCTAACACCCATGGAGCTTTGGTGCTGATCATGTTTTGCTCGTGAGAGAGGCTTAGTCAACGGGTCTGCAACATTCAAATCGATGTGTATCTTGCAAATCTCTGTGTCCTTCCCACACTTGATGACGGATGGAATTGAAGCACCTCGTGATGTGCTTGGTTCTCTTGTGAAATCTGGATTCCTTTGCCAAGGCAATTGCACTAGTATTGTCACTAAATATTTTCATTGCATCCCATGCACTAGGTATGACACCTAGATCGGATATGAACTCCTTCATCCAAACTCCTCCATTCGCTGATTCTGAAGCAACAATGTACTCCACTTCACATGTAGACCCCGCCACGAAGCTCTGCTTGGAACTGCACCAACTGATAGCTCCTCCATTCAATAAAAATACCTATCCGGTTTGCGACCTAGAGTCATCCAGATCAGTGTCAAAGCTTGCATCGACGTAACCGTTTACGATGAGCTCTTTTTCACCTCCATAAACGAGAAATATATCCTTAGTCCTTTTCAGGTATTTCAGGATGTTCGTGACCGTTGTCCAGTGCTCCACTCTGGGATTACTTTGGTACCTCCCTTCTATGCTTATAGCAAGACATACATCAGGTCTGTTACACATCATTGCATACATGATAGAACCTATGGCTGAAGCATAGGGAATGACTTTCATTTTCTCTCTATCTTCTGCGGTGGTTGGGCTTTGAGTCTGACTCAACTTCACACCTTGTAACACAGGCAAGAACCCTTTCTTTGACTAATCCATTTTGAACTTCTTCAAAACTTTATCAAGGTATGTGCTTTGTGAAAGTCCAATTAAGCGTCTTGATCTATCTCTATAGATCTTGATGCCCAATATGTAAGAAGCTTCTCCATGGTCTTTCATAGTTATTCAGGTATCCCTTTATGCTATCTAGGAATTCTATATCATTTCCAATCAACAATGTGTCACCTACATATAAGATTAGAAATGCTACAGAGCTCCCACCCACTTTCTTGTAAATACAGGCTTCTCCAAAAGTCTGTATAAAACCATATGCTTTGATCACACTATCAAAGTGTTTATTACAACTCCGAGAGGCTTGCACCAGTCCATAAATAGATCGCTGTAGCTTGCGCACTTTTCTAGCACCCTTTGGATCGACAGAACCTTCCGGTTGCATCATATACAACTCTTCTTCCAGAAATCCATTCAGGAATGCAGTTTTGACATCCATTTGCCAAATTTCATAATCATAAAATCCAGCAATTGCTAACATGATTCGGACATACTTAAGCATCGCTACGGGTGAGAAAGTATCATCGTAGTCAACTCCTTGAACTTGTGAAAACAACAAGTCAAGCTTTGTAAACAGTAACATTACCGTCTACGTCGGTCTTGTTCTTAAAGATCCATTTATTTTCTATGGCTTGCCGATCATCGGGCAGGTCCACCAAAGTCCACACTTTGTTCTCATACATGGATCATATCTCAGATTTCATGGTCTCAAGCCATTTCACGGAATCTAGGCTCATAATTGCTTCCTAATAGTAAGTAGGTTCATCATGGTCTAGTAACATGACTTCCAGAACAGGATTACTGTACCACTCTGGTGCAGATCTTACTCGGGAAGACCTACGAGGTTCGGTAGTAACTTGATCTGAAACTTCATGATCATCATCATTAGCTTCCTCACTAATTGGTGTAGGAATCACTAAAACTGATTTCTGTGATGAACTACTTTCCAATAAGGGAGAAGGTACAGTTACCTCATCAAGTTCTACTTTCCTTCCACTTACTTCTTTCAAGAGAAACTCCTTCTCTAGAAAGGATCCATTCTTAGCAACAAAGATTTTGCCTTCGGATCTGTGATAGAAGGTGTACCCAACAATTTCCTTTGGGTATCCTATGAAGACACACTTCCCTGATTTGGGTTCGAGCTTATCAGGTTGAAGCTTTTTCACATAAGCATCACAGCCCCAAACTTTAAGAAATGATAACTTTGGTTTCTTTCCAAACCACAGTTCATTAGGCGTCGTCTCAATGGATTTTGATGGTGCCCTATTTAAAGTGAATGCAGTCGTCTCTAGTGCATAACCCCAAAGCGATAGCAGTAAATCAGTAAGAGACATCATAGATCGCACCATATCTAATAAAGTGCGGTTATGATGTTCGGACACACCATTTAACTGTGGTGTTCCAGGTGGCGTTAATTGTGAAACTATCCCATGTTGTTTCAAATGAAGACCAAACTCATAACTCAAATATTCTCCTCCACGATCAAATCGTAGAAACTTTATTTTCTTGTTACGATGATTTTCCACTTCACTCTGAAATTCTTTGAACTTTTCAAATGTTTCAGACTTATTCTTCATTAAGTAGATATAACCATATCTGCTCAAATCATTTGTGAAGGTAAGAAAATAACGATACCCACCACGAGCATCAATACTCATTGGACCGCATACATCGGTATGTATTATTTCCAACAAGTCAGTAGCTCATTCCATTGTTCTGGAGAACGGAGTTTTAGTCATCTTGTCCATAAGGCTCGGTTCGCAAGCCCCAAGTGATGCATAATCAAGTGATTCCAAAAGTCCATCTGTATGGAGTTTCTTCATGCGCTTTACACCGTTATGACCCAAACGGCAGTGCCACAAATAAGTTGAACTATCACTATTAAACTTCAATCTTTTGGCTTCAACACTATGAATATGTGTATCATTACTATCGAGATTCAACAAAAATAGACCACTCAGCAGAGTTGCATGACCATAAAAGATACTAGTCATATAAATAGAACAACCATTATTCTCTGATTTAAATGAATAACCGTCTCGCATCAAACAAGATCCAGATATAATGTTCATGCTCAACACTGGCACCAAATAACAATTATTCAGGTCTAAAACTAATCCCGATGGTAGATGTAGAGGTAGCGTGCCGACCGCGATCACATCAAATTTGGAACCATTTCCCACGCGCATCCTCACCTCGTCCTTAGACAATCTTCGTATAATCCGTAGTCCCTGTTTCGTTAGCAACTGAACCGGTATCAAATACCCAGGCACTACTATGAGCATTAGTAAGGTACACATCAATAACATATATATCAAATATACCTTTGTTCACTTTGCCATCCTTCTTATCCGCCAAATACTTGAGGCAGTTTCGCTTCTAGTGACCAGTCCCTTTGCAGTAGAAGCACTCAGTTTCAGGCTTAGTTCCAGACTTGGGTTTCCTCTCTTGAGCGGCAAACTTTTTGTCGTTGTTCTTGAAGTTTCCTTTCTTACCTTTGCCCTTTTTATTGAAACTAGTGGTCTTATTGACCATCAACACTTGATGCTCCTTTTTTATTTCTACCTCCACAGCCTTTAGCATCACGAAGAGCTCGGGAATAGTCTTGTTCATCCCTTGCATATTATAGTTCATCACGAAGCCTTTATAGCTGGTGGCAGTGATTGAAGAACTCTGTCAATGACACAATCAACTAGAAGATCAACTCCCAGCTGAGTCAAGTGATTATGATACCCAGACATTTTGAGTATGTGCTCACTGACAGAACTATTCTATTTTGCAGCTGTAGAACTTGTTGGAGACTTCATATCTCTCAACTCGGGCATTTGCTTGAAATACTAACTTCAATTCTTGGAACATCTCATATGCTCCATGACATTCAAAACGTCGTTGAAGTCCCGATTCTAAACCGTAAAGCATGGCACACTGAACTATCGAGTAGTCATCATCATTGCATTGCCAGATGTTCTTAACGTCATCAGTAGCATTTGCAGCAGGCCTGGCACATAGCGGTGCTTCCAGGATGTAATTCTTCTGTGCAGCAATGAGGATAATCCTCAACTTACGGACCCAGTCCGTGTAGTTGCTGCCATCATCTTTCAACTTAGCTTTCTCTAGGAACGCATTAAAATTCAAAGGAACGGTAGCACGGGCCATTGATCTACAACAACATAGACATGCAAAATACTATCAGGTACTAAGTTCATGATAAATTAAAGTTCAATTTAATCATATTACTTAAGAACTCCCACTTAGATAGACATCCCTCTAGTCATCTAAGTGATCACGTGATCCAAATCAACTAAACCATGTCGGATCATCACGTGAGATGGAGTAGTTTTCAATGGTGAACATCACTATGTTGATCATATCTACTATATGATTCACGCTCGACCTTTCGGTCTCAGTGTTCCGAGGCCATATCTGCATATGCTAGGCTCGTCAAGTTTAACCCGAGTATTCTGCGTGTGCAAAACTCGCTTGCACCCATTGTAGGTGAACAAAGAGCTTATCACACCCGATCGACATGTGCTGTCTCGGCACGACGAACTGTAGCAACGGTGCATACTCAGGGAGAACACTTGTACTTTGAAATTTAGTAAGGGATCATCTTATAATGCTACCGACGTTCTAAGAAAAAATAAGATGCATAAAGGATGAACATCACATGCAATCAAAATATGTGACATGATATGGCCATCATCATCTTGTGCTCGTGATCTCCATCACCGAAGCATCGTCATGATCTCCAACGCCACCGGCGCGACACCTTGATCTCGATTGTAGCATCTTTGTTGTTTCGCCACCTATTGTTCCTACGACTATCGCTACCGCTTAGTGATAAAGTAAAACAATTATATGGCGATTGCATTGCATACAATAAAGCGACAACCATATGGCTCCTGCCAGTTGCCGATACCTTTGTTACAAAACATGATCATCTCATACAATAATTATATCACATCACATATTGACCATATCACATAATAGCAAGCCCTGCAAAAGCAAGTTAGACGTACTCTACTTTGTTGTTGCAAGTTTTACATGGCTGCTACGGGCTTCTAGGAAGAACATTCTTACCTATGCGCCAAAACCACAATGATTTTTTGTCAAGTGTGCTCTTTTAACCTTCAACAAGGACCGGGCGTAGCCACACTCGATTCAACTAAAGTAGGAGAAACAGACACTCACCAGCCACCTATGTGCAAAGCACATCGATAGAACCAGTCTCGCGCAAGCGTACATGTAATGTCGGTCTGAGCCGCTTCATCCAACAATATCGCCGAATCAAAGTATGACATGCTAGTAAGCAGTATGATCCTGAAACTACTTACGGTCATACATAACCCAAACCGTGTTCACTTCCCGGACTCCGCCAAGAAGAGACCATCACGGCTACACACACGGTTGATGCGTTTTAATGAAGTCAAGTGTCAAGTTTTCTACAACTGGACATTAACAAATTCCCATCTGCCTCATAACCGCGGGCACGTCTTTCGAAAGATAATATACCCTGGAGGGGTGTCCCAACTTAGCCCATCATAAGCTCTCACGATCAATGAAGATATACCTTCTCCCGGGAAGACCCGATCAGTCTCGGAATCCCGGTTTACAAGACATTTCGACAATGATAAGACAAGACCAGCAAAGCCGCCCGAAGTGCCGACAAATCCCGATAGGAGATGCACATATCTCGTTCTCAGGGCACACCGGATAAGCGAAGCGTATAGGTACCAACATAACCCAAGTTGCCAAGGGACGGTCCCGCACAGTGCTCTAGTTTGGACCAACACTCGGAGGAGCACTGGCCCGGGGGGGTAAATAAAGATGACCCTCGGGCTCGCGGAAACCCAAGGGAAAAAGGCTTAGCTGTAAAATGGTAAAACCAAGTTTGGGCCTTGCTGGAGGAGTTTTATTCAAAGCGAACTGTCAAGGGGGTCCCATAAATCACCCAACCGCGTAAGGAATGCAAAATCAAGGAACATAACACCGGTATGACGGAAACTAGGGCAGCAAGAGTGGAACAAGACACCAGGCATAAGGCCGAGCCTTCCACCCTTTACCAAGTATATAAGGTGCATTAATTAAACAGGAGATATTGTGATATCCCAAAATATCCATGTTCCGACCAGGAACAAACTTCATCTTCACCTGCAACTAGCAACACTATAAGAGGGGCTGAGCAAAAGCGGTGACATAGCCAAACAACGGTTTGCTGGGAAAGGATGGTTAGAGGCTTGACATAGAAATATGGGAGGCATGATAAACAGTGGCAGGTAGAGCTAACATAACTATAGAGCGAGCAACTAGCAAAGCAAAGATAGAAGTGATATCGAAGGTATGGTCATCTTGCGTGCAAGGTTCTCAGAGTTGTCGAAGGCTTGATCCTCGTTAGCATACTCAACAGGTTCCTCGAGCACGTACTCGTCTCCCGGATCTACCCAAAGCAAGAACACAAGCAATGGAACCACAATAAATCACGATGCAATGCACAAGCAACATGATGCAATACATGTCATGATATGCGAGATGTGATATGCAATGCGTATGCATGCTCCGGAAGGAAAATGATGAACAAGTCATCAACTTGGCAAACCAAGTATGCCGCTGGAAAGATGAGATGATTTTGGTTGAAATCGATATAAAGATCACCGGGAACGGATGCACGGTTTGCAAATGGCAAGCAAAACAAGAATGACACAAATCTGCGATTAACAGCACGATGCTACTTAGCATGCAACAAGTAACTAGGCTACAGCACCCCAACATAATAAAAAGGCATATGGCAGTGATCTACAGGAGATGCTTGACAAAAAAGGAACACTGAACTATGGCTAAATCACACCATAACAGGTTCAAACAAGCATGCCAAAAGTACAAAAGATATCAGCTTGGACAGGGCATAAACAGCATCAGGTAGCAATGTTCAGAGCAAGCAATCAACATGCTATAGGAACTTAAAATATCAAAACAAGACATGGAATGATTCTACTCAAAGCATAGAACAAAAGTCCCTTACTGACCATGAGCCAAAAAGGATTAGAAGAAATGATGGCACCCATGTAAACATAGCAAGTTTCGTTAACAGATTCAGCAAACAGGGCATGGCATTGACAGAATTATGAAGGCATCTTCGCGAGCTTGATTCATTCAGCACAAGTCATTGCATGACAAGATAAGCATAGCATCAGCAAGAAGACATGTTTATGAAGCTAAACATGGCAAGAACAAGTTGATAGCATGCAAGGATCAACTACAACAACCTTGGCAAAATTGAATAACATGTAAACAATCTGCCAGGAAACATTTTATAGCAAAAGTAGAGCACGAAAATGACATTCTAGACTACTCCATAATTGCAAACAGGGGCATGAATGGATAGAGCATAACCATATGTTCAAAACATCCTTACTGAAGTATCTCAAAATATGCATGGATCTCTCTGTAGCATCAAGTTTACATGGCATGAAAATAACAGCAGAACAGGGACTAAAATCAGCAACATCACGATGCCTAGTTTGCATGCTTGTGCTAGTCACCACATTGATCACAAAATTACATGGTAAGCACCTCTGTAAAGATGGCATGGCATAGAACAAAACACCTGTAGAGATCATGCCCATAAGATGCACACAATAAATGTAGCAAAAATGACAAATGCACACATTCTGTTAAGAATCAGAAACTAACATCATATATCACTCTTGCATCAGAGATTTGGGCATTGAGATGACCTCAAATGAACATGGCCCAATGGAACAAAATGAATAGCACATCCTGATGAACATTCTGATATACCATGCGCATGAAACGGAGCTACGATGACGGAGTTATGATGCGATGAACAGGGCTAAAAAATATGCAGACTTGGAGAAAAATGAGGTCAACCCTAATATTCAAGATCTGGATCTGGCGCGTGGATCGAGGCAGGCCAGAGCAGCTCGCCGGAGTTGAAGCTGGAGGGGAGGAAGACGGCCGGAGATGGGGTCGGGGCCGGCCGGGGCGCCTGGATCCGGCCGGGGGCGCGGCGGCCGGCGGCGGGGAGGCGATGGGGCGCGGCGACCGGGGCGCGCAGCGGCAAACGGGGGTGGCTGCCAGCGGCGGGGCTCTCGGCCGGCGGCGGCAGAGCCCGGTGTACGGCGGCTCGGAGGAGCGAAGGGGCGCGCGGGCGAGCCGCGGGGCGACGGAGGCGGAGGCGGACGGGCTTCGGGGGCCCCGCGCGGGCCTGGCGGGCCGGCGGCGGCGCGCGGGCGCCGGTTCCACGTGGAGTGCTGCGAGAGGCGGGGGCGCGGCGGTGGATGCGTCCAGCACCGGGCGGACGTGTCCGGCGCGCGGAGGAAGGAGAGACTAGGGTTTCGCCCGTGATTTCGAAGGGGAATGTGTTTTTATAGGTAGAGGGAGCTAGGAGGCTCCAAATGGAGTGCGGTTTTCGCCCACACGATCGTGATCCGACGACGGAGAGCATGGAAGTGACTTAGATGGGTTATTGGGCTGTTTTTGAGGGGTGTTGGGCTGCAACCCAAAAGAGGCCTTTGCGGTTATCCGGTTAACCGTTGGAGTATCAAACGACCTCCAAATGGCATGAAACTTGACAGGCGGTCTACCGGTGCTATACCAAGGCCACTTGGCAAGCCTCGGTCCATTCCGAGAATGTTTAACACCCGCACACGAAAAGAGACAAGAGGGGTGCGCCGGTGCACGTGGGAGTGTCGGATTGCAAAACGGACAACGGGGAAAATTCTCGGATGCATGAGACGAACACGTATGGAAATGAGATGCACATGATGACATGATATGAGATGCATGACATGAACAAAATGCAAAACAAAAGACAAAACCCAACCACAGAGGGAATATCATAACACATAGCCGAAAATGGGAAGAGTTGGAGTTACAAAGATGGGAAGTTACATCCGGGGTGTTACAACACTCCACCACTACAAGAGGATCTCGTCCTGAGATCTAGGACTGAAAGAACTCCGGATATTCGGAATGGAGGTGATCCTCGCGGTCCTAGGTGGCTTCTCGGTCGGAATGATGTGACCACTTCACTTTCAGGAATTTGATAGACTTGTTGCGAGTCTTGCGCTCGGTTTCTTCAAGAATAGCAACGGGGTGCTCATGATAAGAGAGATCTTCTTGGAGGTCAATTTCTTCGAAGTTGATAGTGCGCTCAGGAGTCTTGAAGCACTTGTGAAGCTGTGACACGTGAAACACATCATGCACGTTTGCAAAGTTGGACGGAAGCTCAAGTTGATAGGCGAGATCGCCTCTTTTGCCAATGATCTTGAAAGGACCCACGTATCTAGGGGCAAGCTTCCCTTTGATACCGAAGCGACGAGTGCCTTTCATTGGAGAGACGCGGAGGTAGACATGGTCTCCGATTTCAAATGCCACATCACGGTGCTTGTCATCATAATAGCTCTTCTGGCGCGATTGCGCGGCTTTGAGATTCTCACGAATGACTTTGCACATCTCTTTGGCTTCTGTGATCAAGTCATTGTCAAGAAGTTGGTGTTCACCTGTCTCGGACCAATTGAGAGGAGTACGGCACTTTCTGCCATAGTGAATTTCGAATGGGGCCTTGCCCGAACTCGCTTGGAAGTTGTTGTTGTAGGAGAACTCGGCATATGGAAGACAATCTTCCCACTTCATACCGAAAGAGATGACACAAGCCCTGAGCATGTCTTCGAGGATTTGATTGACTCGCTCGACTTGGCCACTTGTTTGAGGATGGAAAGTTGTGCT
Organism: Triticum dicoccoides; assembly: GCF_002162155.2. Lineage (NCBI taxonomy): Eukaryota > Viridiplantae > Streptophyta > Magnoliopsida > Poales > Poaceae > Triticum > Triticum dicoccoides. The sequence goes on from NC_041393.1 coordinate 354,710,352, forward strand.
GAAACGAATGTTGGTGCCCATGGCCTTCTGAAAGGAGTCCCAGAACTTAGAAGTGAATATGCTTCCACGATATGAAGAGATAAATTGTGGAATACCGTGCAAGGAGACAATTCTGGAGGTGTATAACTCTGCCAGCTGAGCTGCTATGATAGATTCTTTGATAGGAAGGAAATGAGCCACTTTAGTAAGCTTGTCAATGACAAAGAAGATAGCATCATTTCCACGCTTGGACTTAGGAAAACCAGTCACGAAGTCCATCTTGATATGATCAAACTTCCATTCCAGAATAGCAAGAGGTTCGAGGAGACCAGCTGGTCATTGGTGTTCTGCTTTCACCCTTCTGCAGACATCACATTCATTCATGAATTGAGCAATTTCTCGCTTCATTCGAGTCCACCAATATGACTACTTGAGGTCATGGTACATCTTCGTACTTCCAGGATGAATGGATAGGAGGGAATTGTGTGCCTCGTTCATGATGACTTTTCTCAGATCGCCTTTAGGAACCACAATACGATCCTCAAAGAAAAGAGTATCTTTGTCATCCAAGCAATAGCACTTGTATTTAGAAATGCCCTTGTCAATACCACGTTTCACCTTCTTCACCATGGTATCCAGGAGTTGTGCCTCATGAATTTGATCTTCCAAAGTAGGAGAGACTATGAGGTTGGCAAGAAAGCCTTGAGAAACAACTTGAAGATTCAGCTTGCGGAAAGCTTCACAAAGATCCGGTTGAAATGGCTTGAGAATTAGACTGTTGCAATAAGCCTTTCTGCTCAAAGCATCTGCAATCACATTCGCCTTGCCAGGAGTATATTCAATACTTGGATTGTACTCTTGAATCATTTTGACCCATCGAGTTTGCCTGAGGTTGAGGTTGGGTTGAGTGAAGATATAATTGAGGCTCTTGTGATCGGTGAAAATGTCCACTTGCCTTCCCAATAAGAGATGTCTCCATGTTATCAATGCATGGACAACTGCCGCCAACTCAAGATTGTGAGTGGGGTAGTTCTTTTTGTTGGGCTTCAACTGACGAGAGGTATAGGCCACAACTTTCTTCTCTAGCATTAACACAGCACCGAGACCTTGAAGAGAAGCATCACAGAATACTTTGAATGGCTTGGATTCATCAGGAGGAGTCAAGACAGGAGCTGTGACTAGCTTCTCTTTGAGGGTGTTGAAAGCAACGTCACACTCAGGCGTCCAGACATACTTGACATGCTTCTGGAGGAGGTTGGAAAGAGGCTTTGCAATCTTAGAGAAGTTCTCAACGAATCTTCGGCAATAGCTTGCAAGACCAACAAAACTACGGAGCTGCTTGACATTCTGAGGAGGTTCCCAATTCACAACTGCAGACACCTTCGCGGGATTAACAACAATGCCCTTGGCGGAGATGATATGACCAAGGTAAAGAACTTCATCAAGCCAGAACTCACATTTGGAAAACTTTGCATAGAATTGATACTCTCTGAGCTTGTCGAGCACCAATCTCAAATGTTTGGCATGATCCTTCTTATTCTTGGAGAAGACCAAGATATCATCGAGATACACCAGAGCGAATTCATTGGTGTAGGGGTTGAAGATAAAGTTCATCATTCGAGAGAAAGTTGGAGGAGCATTGACAAGGCCGAAAGACATGACAGTATATTCATAAGAACCAAAGCTTGTTCTGAATGCTGTCTTGGGAATATCTTGTTCACGAATGTGAATCTGATGATAACCCATACGAAGGTCAAGCTTGGAGAATACTTTAGCACCTTTGAGTTGCTCGAAAAGCTCATTGATATTGGGAAGTGGATACTTGTTCTTGATTGTCTTCTTGTTCAATGGACGGTAATCGACGCAAAGTCGGTCTGTGCCATCCTTCTTCTGGACAAAAAGAACTCCACAACCCCATGGAGATGAACTCGGTCTGATCAAACCCATATGCTCTTGTTCATTGAGATGTTTCTTCAATTCCTTCAGCTCCTTGGGTCCAAGCTTGTAAGGACGCTTGCAAATGGGTTCAGTGCCAGGCTCAAGATCGATAACGAACTCGACTGGCCGATGCGGAAGCATACCCGGAAGCTCTTCTGGAAAGACATCTTAGTACTCACAAATGACTGGAATTTGAGAAATAGCATCCAACTCGCCCTTCTCATTGAGAGAAAACAACCGAATGGTTTCATCACGAGCGGCATAGATGATAACATCCTCAGAAGGGTGTGTCAATTGAATCTGCCTAGTAGAACAATCAAGCTGAGCCTTGTGCTTAGAAAGCCAGTCCATCCCGAGAATTAGATCAATATCAGAGTCACCAAGAACAAATGGTTTCGAAAGAAATTTATAGTCGCCCATCTTGATAGAGACATCATGAACTATCCAGTTGGCTCTCATAGACTTCCCCAGAGAAACAACACCCAAAGGTTTATCCAGGTAAGACCAAGTAAAATCATTCTTTGCAAAGAACGATCTTGACATGAAACAATGCGATGCACCAGTATCAAATAAGACTTTTGCAGGAAAATCATTAACTAAGAGATTACCCATTATCACATCAGAAGAATCCTCTGCTTGCGCTGCATTCATCATGTTCACCTTTGCAGACTTTGGATTATGCTTGACCACTGCATTGCTTGAAGATCTCACAGGAGGAGGAGGAGGAAGGCGCCTTTGGTTGAAACACTTGTTCGCGTAGTGACCTTTCTGCTGGCACTTGTTGCAAGTCACTTCTGAGAGCGGATGATGATAAGGAGCATTTGACCTTGGAGCTTGAGGCTGAGACTTGTTCTGATAGCCTGGGTTGGGTGGGTGGGAAGATCCACGACCACCTGAGTTCTTCTGCTAGTAAGGCTGACGAAACGGAGGAGGAGGAAGGTAGAACTTCTGCTGCTTGGCTGCCACTTGTGAGGAAGAAGAAGACTGGACTGCATCCCTGATTCTCTTCTTAGAAGCCTCACACTTGAGCTGAGCACCTTCTTGCTTGAGGGCCATATTGTAGAATTGATCAAACTGAGTAGGCTCAACAAGAACGAGAGCTAACTGCAGATCCTCTCTAAGGCCACCTCTGAATTGATAGATCATACTCTTCTCATCAAGAACGTCTTGTTTAGCGAAGCGAGCAAGTTTCTGAAACTGCTTGTTGTATTCGTACACAGACATGTTGCCTTGCTTGAGATTGCGGAACTCCTCACGCTTGCTCTCAACAACACTGGTAGGAATGTGGTGAGCTTTAAAGTCCTGACAAGAGTCAGTCCAAGTAATCACCTGACCTCCTCTGGAATCCTTGTATTGTTGGAACCAATCAGCTGCTTGATCCTTGAGCTGAAAAGAAGCAAACTTGACGTAGTCCTCAGGCCTGACATTGCTACATTCAAAATGCTTGTTGATATCCACGAGCCAATCATCGGCGTCTGTGGCCTCGGCACAGTAGCTGAAAGACTTCGGCTGGTTTGCCAGGAACTGGTTGAGGCTAGGAAATTGAGGCTAATGGTTGAACTGCCCTTGACCTTGATTCCCTTGGTTGCCTTGGCCTTGGTTGCGCTCTTGCATGAGCTGAATCATCATCTGAGCATTGGCGTTTATGGCTGCCATCAAAGCTTGCCATGCCTCCGGAGGCGGAGGTGGAGGTGGAGGGTTCGCCTGACTCCCATCATTGCGTTCCGGATTCTGACGCGTTGGCGGAGCCATCCTGAAGAGGGTGACATCCGTTAGCATCTTGATAGACAGATACACAAGTTGAATCAATGGATAGAAATTCCAACATATAGTCTTCACAATAGACATTCGAACAAGGATGAATGGATGAATTCCCAAAGCTAACATCACACATCCATTAAGGTGAGAAGCCACTTGATAAGAGATTGATGAATGAAATAAACAAGGTACAACTGGAACAAATAAGTGGTAAGGATTACCCAATCACAAACCAAATATCTGCGGGAAGAAATGCTAGAGCTACTTGAATCCCACCTATAAACTCCCGAAACTTTCCGGTTGTGCAATCAGGTGTTGGGGATACAGGGGAAGCAATATATCTCACCCAAACTAACAATCCCTACATCCAGTTGTATCCATCCGTCAACACATAACCAAGAAACATTCGGAAATCGTGTACCCCAACCTTCGAAAAGCATTCGTTATACGAGTTATGGCAATACTCCCGAACTCCCGCCCTAGTACTAGGTGGCGTCGAGGTTATCTCACCAACAACTGCATAAAAGATATTTTCGATGTCGGCAAAACTCAGGTATTCCAGAACTGCAACGATAAAATTGTGACGACAACACCTCGGAGCTCAACTCCCCGGGTCACTGCCACATAAAAGACAGGAGGCACCAAGAACAATGTTCTCGTCACAAAACCATCGGAACGATTCCAAGATACCCGCGTGATCCTAAAAAAAATTAGTGAAATTTGAGGAGAGGAAAGTCAAAACATCTACGTCAGGAGACCTCACCAGAGCGACGAAGGGACTGAGGAGTAAAAAGAATCCTACTCCCGATATATATAATCCTAAGACTAAAAACATTTTTTGTTCTAGACTCAACAACGCCAGCAATCAATCAAGCAGGGGGCTCCTAAGTCGGGGATGGCTCTGATTACCAACTTGTAATGCCCATGATGCGGCTATATCTCCCACGTGTCGAAGCACGACTTAGAGGCATAACCGCATGGTGGTTTTGTCGCAAGAAGGGTCATCTTCACACAATCCCATGTAATGAACAAGAATGGGATAAAGAGAGTTGGCTTACAATTGCCACTTCACACAATACATAATTAAGTTCATACATCATCCAAAATACACTCATAGACCGACTACAGTCAAATCCAAAGGAAAAGAAGATAACACCAAATGCTAGATCCCTGATCATCCCGACTGGGCTCCACTACTGATCATCTGGAAACGAAACATAGTAATGACCAAGGTCCTCGTCAAACTCCCACTTGAGCTCGGTTGCGCCACTTGCGCTGGTTTCCTCGGCACCTGCATCTGTTTTGGTAGAATCTGTGAGTCACAAGGACTCAGCAATCTCACACCCGCGAGATCAAGACTGCTTAAGCTCATGGGTAGGAAAAAGGAGTAATATGGTGGAGCTGCAGCAAGCACTACGCATATATGGTGGCTAACATACGCAAATGAGAGCGAGAAGAGAAGCAACTCATCGGTCGAGAAGCTAGAAGTGATCAAGAAGTGGTCCTGAAACTACTTACGGTCATACATAACCCAAACCGTGTTAACTTCCCGGACTCCGCCGAGAAGAGACCATCACGGCTACACACACGGTTGATGCGTTTTAATGAAGTCAAGTGTCAAGTTTTCTACAACCGGACATTAACAAATTCCCATCTGCCTCATAACCGTGGGCACGGCTTTCGAAAGATAATATAGCCTGCAAGGGTGTCCTAACTTAGCCCATCATAAGCTCTCACGGTCAACGAAGGATATACCTTCTCCCGGGAAGACTCGGTCAGTCTCAGAATCCCGGTTTACAAGACATTTCGACAATGGTAAAACAAGACCAGCAAAGCCACCCGAAGTGCCGACAAATCCCGATAGGAGCTGCACATATCTCGTTCTCAGGGCACACCGGATAAGCGAAGCGTACAGGTACCAACATAACCGAAGTTGCCAAGGGACGGTCCCGCACGGTGCTCTAGTTTGGACCAACACTCGGAGGAGCACTGGCCCGGGGGGGTAAATAAAGATGACCCTTGGGCTCGCGAAAACCCAAGGGAAAAAGGCTTAGGTGTAAAATGGTAAAACCATGTTTGGGCCTTGCTGGAGGAGTTTTATTCAAAAGAAACTGTCAAGGGGGTCCCATAAATCACCCAACCGCGTAAGGAACGCAAAATCAAGGAACATAACACCGGTATGACGGAAACTAGGGCGGCAAGAGTGGAACAAGACACCAGGCATAAGGCCGAGCCTTCCACACTTTACCAAGTATATAAGGTGCATTAATTAAACAAGAGATATTGTGATATCCCAAAATATCCATGTTCCGACCAGGAACAAACTTCGTCTTCACCTGCAACTAGCAATGCTATAAGAGGGGTTGAGCAAAAGCGGTGACATAGCCAAACAACGGTTTGATGGGAAAGGATGGTTAGAGGCTTGACATGGCAATATGGGAGGCATGATAAACAGTGGCAGGTAGAGCTAACATAACGATAGAGCGAGCAACTAGCAAAGCAAAGATAGAAGTGATATCGAAGGTATGGTCATCTTGCCGGCAAGGTTCTCAGAGTTGTCGAAGGCTTGATCCTCGTTAGCATACTCAACAGGTTCCTCGTGCATGTACTCGTCTCCCAGCTCTACCCAAAGCAACAAGCAATGGAACCACAATAAATCACGGTGCAATGCACAAGCAACATGATGCAATACATGTCATGATATGCGAGATGTGATATGCAATGCGTATGCATGCTCCGGAAGGAAAATGATGAACAAGGCATCAACTTGGCAAACCAAGTATGCCGCTGGAAAGATGAGATGATTTTGGTTGAAATCGATATAAAGATCACCGGGAACGGATGCACGGTTTGCAAATGGCAAGTAAAACAAGAATGACACAAATGTGCGATTAACAGCACGATGTTACTTAGCATGCAACAAGTAACTAGGCTACAGCACTCCAACATAATAAAAAGGCATATGGCAGTGATCTACAGGAGATGCTTGACAAAAGAGGAACACTGAGCTACGGCTAAATCACACCATAACAGGTTCAAACAATCATGGATAAAGTACAAAAGATATCAGCTTGGACATGGCATAAACAGCATCAGGTAGCAATGTTCAGAGCAAGCAATCAACATGCTACAGGAACTTAAAATATCAAAACAAGACATGGCATGATTCTACTCAAAGCAAAGAACAAAAGTTCCTTACTAACCATGAGCCAAAAAGGATCAGAAGAAATGATGGCACCCATGTAAACATAGCAAGTTTCGTTAACAGATACAACAAACAGGGCATGGCATTGACAGAATTATGAAGGCATCTTCGCGAGCTCGATTCACTCACCACAAGTCATTGCATGACAAGATAAGCATAGAATCAGCAAGAAAACATGTTTATAAAGCTAACCATGGCAAGAACAAGTTAATAGCATGAAAGGATCAACTACAACAACCTTGGCAAAATTGAATAACATGTAAACAATCTGCCAGGAAACATTTTATAGAAAAAATAGAGCACGAAAATGACATGCTAGACTACTTCATAATTGTAAACAGGGACATGAATGGATAGAGCATAACCATATGTTCAAAACATCCTTACTGAAGTATCTCAAAATATGCATGCATCTCTCTGTAGCATCAAGTTTACATGGCATGAAAATAACAGCAGAACAGGGACTAAAATCAGCAACATCACGAAGCCTAGTTTGCAGGCTTGTGCTAGTCACCACGTTGATCACAAAAATACATGGTAAGCACCTATGTAAAGATGGCATGGCATAGAACAAAACACCTGTAGAGCTCATGCCCATAAGATGCACACAATAAATGTAGCAAATATGACAAATGCACACATTCTGTTAAGAATCAGAAACTAACATCATATAGCACTCTTGCATCAGAGATTTGGGCATTGAGATGACCTCAAATGAACATGGCCCAATGGAACAAAATGAAGAACACATCCTGATGAACATTCTGATATATCATGCGCATGAAACGAACCTACGATGACGGAGTTATGATGCGATGAACATGGCTAAAAAATATGCAGACTTGGAGAAAAACGAGGTCAACCCTAATATTCAAGATCTGGATCTGGCACATGGATCGAGGCAGGCCGGAGCAGCTCGCCGGAGTTGAAGCCGGAGGGGAGGAAGACGGACGGAGATGGGGTCGGGGCCGGCCGGGGCGCCTGGATCCGGCCGGGGGCGCGGCGGCCGACGGCGGGGAGGCAATGGGGCGCGACGGCCGGGGCGCGCAGCGGCGAACGGGGGAGGCGGTCGGCGGCGGGGCTCGCGGCCGGCGGCGGCGGAGCCCGGTGGACGGTGGCGCGGAGGAGCACGGGGGCGCGGAGATCCGCGGCGGCGCGCGGGCGAGCCGCGGGGCGACGGAGGCGGAGGCGGACGGGCTTCGGGGGGCCCGCGCGGGCCTGGCGGGCCGGCGGCGGCGCGCGGGCGCCGGGGCCACGTGGCGGGCTGCGAGAGGCTGGGGCACGGAGGAAGGAGAGACTAGGGTTTCGCCCGTGATTTCGAAGGGGAATGTGTTTTTATAGGTAGAGTGAGCTAGGAGGCTCCAAATGGAGTGCGGTTTTCGCCCACACGATCTTGATCCGACGACGGAGAGCATGGAAGTGACTTAGATGGGTTATTGGGCTGTTTTGGAGGGGTGTTGTGCTGCAACCCAAAAGAGGCCTTTGCGGTTATCCGGTTAACCTTTGGAGTATCAAACAACCTCCAAATGGCACGAAACTTGACAGGCGGTCTACCGGTGTTATACCAATGCCACTTGGCAAGCCTCGGTCCATTCTGAGAATGTTTAACACACGCACACGAAAAGAGACAAGAGGGGTGCGCCGGTGCATGTGGGAGTGTCGGATTGCAAAATGGACAACGGGGAAAATGCTTGGATGCATGAGACGAATACGTATGCAAATGAGATGCACATGATGACATGATATGAGATGCATCACATGAACAAAATGCAAAACAAAAGATAAAACCCAACCACGGAGGGAATATCATAACACATAGCCAAAAATGGCAAGAGTTGGAGTTACGAAGATGGAAAGTTACATCCGGGGTGTTACACCCAATAAGGCCCATACACTCCCCGGGGGGTTCCGGTAACCCCCCGGTACTCCGATAAATGCCCAAACTCATCCGGAACCATTCCAATGTCCAAACATATTCGTCCAATATAAAAATTTTCTTGTCTCGGCCATTTAGAGACTCCTCTTCATGTCCGTGATCACATCCGGGACTCCGAACAATCTTCGGGACAACATATCACATAAACTCATAATACAATCGTCATCGAACGTCAAGCGTGCGGACCCTACGGGTTCGAGAACTATGTAGACATGACCGAGACACGTCTCCGGTCAATAACCAATAGCGGAACCTGGATGCTCATATTGGTTCCTACATATTCTACGAAGATCTTTATCGGTTAAACCGCATAACAACATACGTTGTTCCCTTTGTCATCGGTACGTTACTTGCCCGAGATTCGATCGTCGGTATCTCAATACCTAGTTCAATCTCGTTACCAGCAAGTCTCTTTACTTGTTCCGTAGTACTTCATCCCGCAACTAACTCATTAGTCACAATGCTTGCAAGGCTTATAGTGATGAGTATTACCGAGAGGGCCTAGAGATACCTCTCCGAAACACGGAGTGACAAATCCTAATCTCAATCTATGCCAACCCAACAAACACCTTTGGAGACACCTATAGAGCACCTTTATAATCACCCTTTTACGTTGTGACGTTTGGTAGCACACAAAGTGTTCCTCCGGTATTCGGGAGTTGCATAATCTCATAGTCTGAGGAACTTGTATAAGTCATGAAGAAAGCAGTAGCAATAAAACTAACACGATCATAATGCTAAGCTAACGGATGGGCCATGTCCATCACATCATTCTCCTAATGATGTGATTCCGTTCAATAAAATGTCAACACATGTCTATGGTTAGGAAACATAATCATCTTTGATTAACGAGCTAGTCCAGTAGAGGCATACTAGGGACTATATTTTTGTCTATGTATTCACACATGTACTAAGTTTTCGGTTAATATAATTCTAGCACTAATATAAACATTTGTCATGAATTAAGGAAATAAATAATAACTTTATTATTGCCTCTAGGGCATATTTCCTTCAGGAATATCGTATGCCAACATACGCAAAGCGGCTGTCACCTTTTGAAAGGTGCTATGCCCGAGTTCTCCGGCGTCTTTTCTCCTTTGTTGAAAAAATCGATCATGGCTCGCCAGTTTCTCTGCAATTCGCCTGAACAACTCGGTGCTCATCCTAAACCGGTGCCAGAAGTTCGACTCGCGGTACACGGGATTATCCATAAAATAGTGCCTCATCAATCTGTTATCGGCATTGATCTTATCCCTCCAAATTTTCTGCCGACCCATAACCGAACCACCGTGCTTCGTCTTTCTATTGATGTGCAAAGCTAGGATCATTGCAAGGTTCTCCTCCTCTTCAATATCAAATTTTTCTTCGGAAGAATCATATGAAGAACTCATCTACAATATCGAATTTAAACTAGTCTATAAAAACTACAAAAAACATGCACCAAATTCATGTAAAAAATGTGAAGTTGAAGCAATACATACCTTGCAAGCATTTTGTCGAACACCTTGTGGGCGCCGAGCGGCAGTGGGCGGCCGGGCGCTGTTCGTCGGAGGAATGGCACGCGCTAGGGGTGGCGGCGACTAGAGGGAGGTGGAGGAAGCAGCGGCGGCGCGGGGAAGCGCCGTCGGGTTGCCGGAGCAAATGGGGTGGTGCGGGCGGCAGCGCCAACGACTGGATTGGGGGTAGGTGGAAGTCGATGAGCGGGCGCTTGAGTGTGCAGCGCCTGGGAGCGGGCGCACGAAATAAGCGGCATGCGATGCCTTTTCGCCCCTTGCGCGAACCACTTATGCCGCGCACGCATTTTTTGCGCCTCTGCTGGAGCACCCGAAGCGGCTGTGCGCGCGCAAAAAACTGTATTTTCCCAGTGCGGCGCTTATATCGAGTCTGTGATGTCATGCCATGGTCATAAATTTAATTGCCTTATTTGTGTCCTCTGTTTCTCTTCTCCTCATATTTATGTTAACAGGTGAATGTTTATACCATCCCTTTTTGCATTAAAATGTAAACCACTATTTTCTACAGCCAAGGTTGAGAAATCGATTAAACCAAACAATCATCAGAATTTGCAATGCATATGACATCCTCCCAAAAGTGCAAGATTGATTTGCATTCGTGTGAAATGACTGTTGATATTGCGTATTAATTCAGTTTATATAATAGTTTGTTAGACCTGTTTTCAGTTTTTAATTTAATTTCTCACATGTTTATATGTATTAAGAGACATATTTGTCATTCTGCATGGTCCTAAATTATTTATTGATTTATCATTCAGTATATTTCTACTTTGCATATTGCTAACTTATTAAGAGGCCATATTCCTTACCCTTTTTTACCGTTATTACCCTTTTACTGTAATAGGGCATTGCGGTCCACCATGCACTGTCCACTTCATCATGTTTGAGGGTGCCATCACATCTCCAGCCAATTGGTATACTCTTCCATATACTACTGATGTCCGCGGTTTGGTGACTTTAAAAAAAATGTGAAATTGCACTCCTGTACTCTAAGCGTCTTCCTATACTTATATGGGTAATATATGTGAACATGTTTAATTGTTGGGATCTTGCTCAAAAAAAATTGTCGGGATAAAAAAGTTTCAGTTGTTGTAACCGCTTCTTCATCATAGAAAAAAAACTGACCATATGTTACTTCAACCCACGTGGGGATTTTATTAATGCTATTGTAGCTTCGAATTGTCTACTTAAGTCTTGGGATGCTACCATCCAGTTCTACATTTGGCCAAAAATACATCCATATAGTAGTACAATCTCCTCGAATGTCGGCTTTTGATGTTCCCGTATGGCCTACCATGGTAACTTTATTGTTACAAGCTATCTGTACATCAAAGATTAGTCTCTCACCCTGATGACAACAAATCATGTTATCTTCTTTATATATATACAAACTGAGTGCCTTTATCGAAAAAAAATATAGAAACTGAGTGCACGACATTTGAATTATATAGATAGCCATTATACATCCATACATTTCTTTACTTGATCTCTAAGTTTCAACCTTTTTTAGGGATGCAGAGGGTCTACATGTGTCCACGAAGAGAAAATTCCAAAAGGATGACTATTAAAACATCAAGTGTTATTATAGTTTTGGTTTTGCGGACGGATGTGATGTTGCGGATGTATCTGCCTGCATCAAAGTTTTTTAACCAAGTTATTTTCGTGTGCTAAAGCTAGATCTCAAGCTTTCAACATTGTTCAGTTTCATACGTAAATGCAGGCTTGCTTTTCTTAAAGAATAATTTTGTTATAAGGTAGACTTAAGGCTTTCAACATTGTTCAGCTTCATGAATAAATTCAGACTTGTTTTTTCTAAAGAATAATTTTGTTGCTTTCAAAATTGCTCGATTTATGTATAAATTCATGTAATAGATAAAAATTGAGACTAAGAAGGCCTTTGATGTTCTGGCCAACGATCACCCTGTTGCTTTGCTCCTATGGTGTATCAACTATTACATCATGCTATTTATATCACCTTGATGTTTCATTGTTCTGAAATATAACAGATATAATCTTCATCTTATGTCGTATGCCTATGTATTTTTAGAAATACCTATCATTTTATTGTAAAAATATGTATTTGAGGATTGGCTTATATACAGCTCTACGGAGGAGGACGGGCTGCGCTAGCGACTCCGCTGGCGATTCGAGGGGCGACTCACCCGGCGTGGCATCGCCCCCTACTCCGCCGCTCCGTCCTCCCCGTCGGCTCCCCCCTTCCCCGCCCCAGCTGAAACGTCGTCGGCCGCCTCCTCGTCGTGCCCTCCGTCCCCATCTCCCCTCACGGGTTGTTTGGGATGACCTTGCTGAGGCCGACGACCTAGAGGCCGGCCGCCCGGTGGTTTGTCGCGACCGCGTCCCCCTGCTCCCACTCGTGTCTGGCGGCTGGACGGTGCCGGTGGCTCTACTCCAAGGGGTGGGAGTTCGGCCGCCCGCTCGTCCACCCGGCATCGACATCGGGCTCTCAGCTCGGCTCAGTCGTCGGGGAGCCAAGGTTCACCCTTGGGGTCGGGCCGTCGCCGCCGCCGGCCGCAGGGCTGGGGGGGTCGCGGGGCGCGCTGACCGCAGTGCTGCTCGCCTGTCCTGGCGGTCTGGGGCTTGTCCGCCCTTGGGTCCGGTCGTAGTATCGGCTTTGTCGTGGCCGGGCGGTTGCCTCGGTCATGTCTCGTCGATCGTCTTTTCGTCCCTTCGTCGCCGCCCTCGGCGCCCCGGCTTCCTGTTCGCCCTGCCCTCCCTGTGGCCTGGTTCGTCCGCGTCCTCCCTGCCCTCCCCCGTCGTCGCGTCGGCGGCGACGCTGGGAGGAACCCTGCTGCCCCGCTCGGTCGGGACGACGGGGCTGGACCGCACGCCTCTCCTGGGCCTCCCCTTGGGCCGGCCCACTTGGTCCGGTGTGGGCCGAGGCGGTGTTGGGCCGCGACCCTCCATGGTTGCGGGCCCACCAAGGCCAACCATCTGGCCGCCCCTAGGGTTCCCGATCCAGCCGCTCTGTTCTCCTGCTTCCTCATCCTGTCGTCCCCACTCTGCCCCGACTACCCTCACGCTCGACGCCGCCTCATCATCTCCGGCACCGGCGCCGCCCCCCACCCTCCGCCCCCAGCGGCCATGCCCCGCAACTGGGGGGTGACACCGGCCGGCCCAAGCACGGCCGCGTCGAGTGTCGGGGTGCGCCCCACACCTCCCTAGACTGGCTGCGCCGCGAGGCAGACTTGTGCCAACATCTCTCCACCCGGCCACCTGCTCGTCGGTCTCCTGCCCGCGAGCCCCGCCACTCACCGGCGCACGCTGAATGCCGATCCCCGACCCGTGACTGCCGTTCCCCTACTCGCCACGCCTCTCCTCGGGACTGTCCTTGCTCGCCCGTGGAGGAGCAGTAGCGCTCCTCCCGGCGGTGCTCGCCGTCCCCCCCCCTCCCCCAGCAACGGGACCGCTCCCCCTCCCCGCCAAGGCTTCAACAGCAGCAATCTGGCACCTCTCAAGCATCGTGCCGGTATCAACCGCCTCAAAATCAGCCTTCCTTCCGTCCGGCCAACGGTGGCAATGGCGGTCGCGGACGCCAAAGGGCTAAGAAGAAGAAGAAGAAGGGACCGGCTCGCCCTCCCGCTCCCGCCGCATCCACCGCGCCGGCCCCTCATGTGGACTCCGGTGCCCCACGTGACTCCCCGCCGTGCTTCAACTGCGGGCTCACCGGCCACTTACAGGTGGCGTGATCCAACCCGCCGATGTGCTACATCTGCAAGGACTCCGACCACCCCGCGGTTCTTTGCCCGGACCTGCCTGTGACTAAGGAGATCATGATGTACGGCCACGACATTGAGGGCATGGGCTTCTTCCATGTCGAGGTGCTAGATGCCCCTCCGCCCTCCCCCTCGCTCCTGGCGATTGTCTCCATCATGGGCGAGGGCTGCTTCCCCCGCCATGATCGAGGCCCAGCTCAACCACCTGTATTGGTGCAAGTGCGACTGGCAGGTGCCCCCCACTTCCGCCAACACCTTTACAGTCATCTTTCTAGACGCCATCAGCATGGGGTACTGCACTCGCAGTGGCAACATCACCCTGGTTCTCAACCAGCTGGTGGTGGACATCTCCGAGCCGCAGTGGGACCCCAAGGCGGTGGCGGTTCTGGACACGGCTTGCATCCTCATCGCCGGTCTGCCCGATGTTGTCCGGTCTGAACGGGTGATCCGCAATATGTCCAAGATCCTCGGCAAGGTGGTGGTGGTCGATGAGATCTCTCTTCGCAAGGAGGAGGAGGTCCGGGTGAAGGTGAAATCCCTGGACTCCTCCAAGATCCGCGCAACAGTTCGCCTGTTCTTCAACGACGAGGGCTTCGACCTCAAGATCTTCCCCGAGACATTGAACCATGTCGGCCGCCCTCGCTTCTTCGATGATAGTCACCAGGGGTGTGGGACGGGTGATACCGGTGACTCCCACCACCGGCGCCCTCGCCCATCTCGCCACGACGACCTTGAGGACGACGATGACCTGTCGGAGCACTCTCGAGTGACGGCCTCCGCCCTCGAGGCCGCTCTTCGACTGGCCGCCCCTCCCCCGGCCTCTCCAGCCTCGTCGGGGGCGACTAGCGACATCTCTAGTGTGGGCTTGCTTGTCCTCCCACCCTCATCGCCCCGCTCTCCGTCCACCGACTTCGTCCTGCTCCCGTCTCCGCTAAGCCCTTTGCCCTCGCCCCCCTTGGACCGAGCCCCTCGGCTCCCACAGGCAGCGATGGTGGGGGCCAGATCTCCGCGACTCCTCCTTCTCCACCCGCGGAGGACTCGGCCGAGGTCAACCTGGAGCCCTCCGCCCTGCCTCCTCCTCGGGTGGCCCCCAATGACCCTCTCGCCTCTCCAGGACCACTGGCCGTGGAGGTGCCCGATGTCGTGACCACCAATATCACTGCACACCCCCCACAGATGATGGCGTATGCCCGGCGGCCGCGCTCCACTTCGACGTCGGTGACTGCCTCGCGGCGGAGTGCCCTCCTTGATGTGGCCCGTCCGGCACTCTCCCCGGCCCCATCCGTCCCCGAGCGTGCTGAGTTTTGGGCGGCGGCTAGGAACCTCGAGCCAGGTGCGGACTCCATCCCCCCAGTTCTTCCAGTTGTTCTTTTTTCACGCTCGAGGTCGTTCCCCTTGGCCACCTCTCTATGGTGGCCAATGACTCGACCATCATCTTTAGGGGGAAGTTGCCCCCCCCCCTTAGAGCAGATTGCGACCATTCGGGCCCGCGAGATCCTGGATGGCAAAATTGCTGAAACCAGGGAGCACCTTCGCCGCCAAACCGCGGAACCGATCGCCACCCCTTCCACGGCGGTGGTTCCGGCGGTGCCCGGTGAGGTGATTTGTGAACATACCTGCTCTTGCACTGCGGCCCTCTGGGCGCAGAGCACCTCCCGTGTCCTGGGGTCAAGCAGCCCCCAATGGGGGTTTAGATGCAGGTGCTCTTCTGGAACATCCGCGGCTTCGGCCACAACAGCCGTCGCTGCCAACTCATCGAGTACATGCGAGACGAGCACATCGACATCATTACCATCGAGGAAACCATGCATTTGGAGTTTTCCCTTCCCGAGCTCGATAGCCTTAGCCCCCGCCTATTCGCCTCGCATTGGCTCCCTTCTAGTGGGACCACTGGGCACTCAGGTGGCATCCTTTTAGGAGTGAAGGATGCCACCTTTGAGGTGGGCGGTATGGACTTGGGTGAATTCTTCGTTAGTATGGAGATCTTTGAACGGGCGCTCAACTTCAAATGGGAGGTCGTGATCGTCTATGGCCTGGCGGACCACCGTCGCTTCCCGACCTTCCTTGCTGAGCTACAACAGAAGATCTCCGCCTCCCTTCTCTCGGTAGTTGTGGGAGGAGACTTTAACCTCATCCGCTCCCCTGATGGGAAGAACAATGACCGAATCAACCTCCCTCGGATGCAGATTTACAATGATTGCATCGCCGAGCTCGGCCTCCGCGAGCTTGAGCGGACGGGTGCCAGGTTCACCTGGACAAACCGTCAGGCGGACCCGACGCGATCCGTGCTGGACCGCGTCCTAGTTTCTCCGGAATGGGAACTTAGGTGTCCCTTGGCCTTGCTACAGAGATCACCCGGATCGGGTCCGATCACGTTCCTCTCCTCCTTTCCACCGCCGATGAATGCCCCCATCCCTCCGCAGTCCCGGTTTGAGCTCTTCTGGCTCAACCAAGCGGGATTCCTCGGGGCGTTCGCGGCTAAGTGGATCGCCGCGCGCGCATCTCCCCACCGCTCCATGTCGGCCGTTGACTCATGGCAATTTTGCGCCAAGCTTGCCCGCCAATTTATGAAGGGGTGGGGCATGAACCTTGGCCGAGACCTCCGTGAACGCAAGAAAGCCCTCCTGACTGCCATCCAAGCCCTGGACACCCGCGCTGACACTTCCGGGATCTCCCCGGATGAGTGGATGCTGAGATATGATCTCGAGGATCAGCTCTCGACCATCTACACAGACGAAGAAGCATACTACAGGCTCCACTGCACCCAATGGTGGGTGCTCCGTGGAGACGCTAATACGGCTTATTTCCAGGCGATCGCCAATGGGCAGCAATGACGGAACTCCATACATTCCTTGTGGGATGGAGATGCCCAGCACATTCGCCCCTCGGACATCCGACTCCATGTAGATGGCTTCTATAAAGCCCTATTCTCCCCACCCCTTGGGGTGGGGCTGCACTGGCCCCTGATACTTGGTTGGTGGGCCAGTTAGTATCCGACGAGACTAATGCCGCCTTGGTGGCACCTTTCTCAGAGGACGAGGTCCTCACGGCGATCAAGGGTATGAACCCCTCCTCGGCCCCAGGTCTGGATGGACTCATAGTAACGTATTTCAAAATATTCTGGCAAACCATCAAACAGGAGGTCATGGCCCTCTTCGATGAATTATTTTCGGGGACAATGGACCTTGGGCACCTAAACTATGGGGTCATCACTCTCATCCCCAAAGTTCCGGGCGCCTCTGACATTCGACAGTTTCGTCCTATCACTGTGATCAATGTGATATTACATGGTAAAGGGTACGCCAGTAGGGTGACCCTTCTAGCGGACACCGCCACCCATCCCAACCAATCCGCCTTCTTTCAAGGGCGGTTTATTTTGGAGTGGGTTTTGGTCATCCACGAAGTCCGGTCCAAGCACCATCGTGCAGTCTTCCTGAAGCTCGACTTTCATAAAGCCTATGATACGATTCACTGGCCCTTCCTTTGGGAAGTCTTGCTCCGCAAGGGTTTCGATGACCGGTGGGTGACCAGAGTTATGCAGCACGTCTCCTGCAGTCGGACCGCGGTTAACATTAATGGTGAGATCGGGTCATACTTCCCCACTCTCTGTGGGGTTCGGCAGGGTGATCCGTTCTCCCCGTTTTTGTTCAACATGGTGGTCGATGCCCCTGTTGTTATCCTGGATAAGGCCAAAGCTTCTGGACATATTCATGGCTTAGTCCCTCATCTGGTAGGAGGGGGAGGGGTCTCCCTCCTACAATATGCGGACGATACAATAATAATGGTGGAGGGCTCCGCATCCGACATAGCCAACCTGAAGTTCCTCCTCCTTTGCTTCCAACAGATGTCTGGGCTCACTATCAACTTCGATAAGAGCAAAGTGATGATCCTTGGCTATCCTCCGGAGGAGGTCTAGACCATAGCTGACCGGCTGAACTGTCACCTGGGTACCTTCCCCACAACTTACTTGGGGATACCCATTAGCGACTCACGGCTCACCGTGGCTGACCTCCGCCCGACTGTGACCCGGATGCAACACTGGGTTGAGCCCTGGAGGAAGAGATGGCTCTCGAAAGTGGCTCGGGTAATCCTCATCAACTCCTCGCTTGCCAGCTTACTCTGGTTTCTCATGAGCTTCTACAACCTTCATGAGACTCTCCATCAGGAGATCGCCAAATACCAGTCTAGGTTTTTCTAGGCAGGCGAGGGTGACAAGCAGAAATACCATATGGTGAGCTGGCCAGACATCTGCAAACCCCAAGGACCAGGGTGGACTTGCGATCTTGTCCTCTCGGCGCATGAACATTGCTCTCCTGACCCGATGGCTTTGGCATATTGCCAATGGGGAGGGAGGACTCTAGCTTACCATCATCCGAAATAAGTACCTCAGGGGCCAAACTCTAGCTTTCTGTCAGCACTCTGGTGGCTCCCGGTTCTGGCAGGCTGTGATTCAGCTCCTTCCCGTTCTCCGCATCGGCATGTCCATCTCGGTTGGCTCCGGGTCCTCGACCCTGTTCTGGTTCGATCGTTGGTTAGGGGATTCACCCCTGGCCGCTCGATTCCCGGAACTATTCGCCATTGCGGTTGACCCTCGGGTCTTTGTTGAGATGGCCCTTATTGACTTAGGACGTCTCGCTTTCTGGCGCCCATTCGGCCCCCTTGAGGTGGCCGCTTAGGACTCCCTCCTCCAGGACATCGCCCTTCTTCCGATGGACATCGAGGGTGCCCCTGATTCCTTCACTTGGCATCTAGAGTCCTCTGGCCGCTTCTCCACTAAGTCCTTATACGCAGCCATCGCACCCTCGGCAGCCCCTAAGCCATTTAGCCTGATCTGGGACATTCGCTTACCTCTGAAGATCGGGATCTTCCTGTGGCAGTGGATCCGTGGATGTCTCCCCTCTGGGGTTGAGGTCCTCGAGCGTAATGGGCCAGGAGATGGGATGTGCCCCCTGTGCGGCACGGTGGAGGATGCTAACCACATCTTCTTCTCTTGCTCCACTGCCCAGTTCCTATGGTCCTGCTTCCGTGAGACGGTCGGTGGACAGTGGTGCAACACCAACTTCACCGACTTACTTGCGGAGATCCACGCCTCCTCCCCTCGCTACCGCCATATTTGATGGTTGTGCGTTGGGATCCTCGCCTAGACGCTTGGACCATCCGCAACAAACTTGTTATTCAGAAAGTGCCTCTCTGACATGCGACTGACGCGATCTTTAAAATGTGTGGCTACTTGCAGCTTTGGCGGCCGCTTAGCCGCCCCCAGGACCGGGACGCCATCAACACCCTCCTCGCCGACATTCGCTCGATGGCCTTCCGCGTGGCGCCCCCGCTGCCGCCCCCTCCGCCGGAGCCCGACTAGATGCTGCTCGGGCTGCTGTGTTGAGTGTGTGTTTTGTTCTCGGGGCTTGTTGTGCTGTGCCCTCAGCATTAACCCTTATGACTACTCTGTGTGTCTGTGAGACCTGTGTGTGTGTATCTGTTGAACCTTGTTGGATGTTTGGCTTGGGCGGTTTGCTTTATATATAAAGCGGGGCGAAAGCCTTTTTGGGTAAAAATATGTACTTTTCAATACCTACCATTTTATTGTAAAAATATGTATTTTTAGAAATAGTACCATTTTATTGTAAAAATGTACGGACGCAGCAACGCGTGTCATTAATGACCTAGTGTGTGTGTTACAACCGTCAACCGATTGATCCTCCATACATTATCTAACGGTTCTAGGTGGCCACCGATGGTAGTAATTATTGGGATCATGTGATTTGGACGAGTGCAGATTTTTGCGCGCCGCTACACAGGAAAGCGTTACTACGTATCTGCATAAGGTAGATCTTCTGTTAATAAATCACTCCCTCCGTCCCGTAATATAATAACGTTTTTGACACTATTAGAGGGAGTATTATACTGTAGAATGATTGTTCTACGTTTTTCTGGTCAATGGTACGGTGTCACAATGGTGTCGGTTCAGAGCTCATATAGCCTCCAAACCCACATTCCAAAAATAAAGCACGCCTTATCTTTCACCCTCTTAAGAGGAGACCTCCAATTGTTCTCCTATTAATAGACGCTATGCTGGTCACCGGCAATTCTTCCACGCCGGAAGGAACGGCGGAGCCGTTGGAGGTTGGCCTGAAGAGTATCTTGGCTTCATTGGGATCAAATTTTGGTGAGGCCATGACAGCATGCATTCCCATTTGTTCTTGGTTTTGAATGTTCATTTTCTCCAGGAATCCTGTTAGCTCTTATCTGACATTTCAGCTCAGCAATTAGAGGTATTTGCCAGGCACATGATATCTTGTGTAACTATGAACCGTGTTGACAGCCAAAATGTATCAGAATCCTCATTATTAGTTCACTGTATCTTTCTTCATGTCATTCGTTTCAAATGTTTGGTACATCTTTTCCGTTTTTTCTGTATTATTACTTTGATGTTTGTGTTTTGGCATAATACCTAGTTTTTGTGTATAGAAAGCATAGCTCAATTAATGGCTCTTTAATCCACAAACTTTGCGATTAACATTTTCCTCAAGGGCATGGTTCTTGGAACCAGAATTTCGTTGATATTATGTGGCCTTCTTTCGCCTTTTCAAAAGCACTTAGTTGGCATTCCATATTCTTGGTAGCTACCATGTGCAGATTCATGGAAATAACCAAATGACGTCATTCTTTAGTTTCTTGCCATGCACCTTGTTTTACCTACTTTTACATTATGTTCTGCATCTGAGATTATTCCTTTGCCTTCAGGCTAAACGATACATGATTCTGTGAGAAGAAAATGCGAGCCATAAGATTATAATCCTAGTGGTAAGACCTTTTCCTTTTCTATTTTTTATGTCATCTTCATACCTTTATTTCTTTTTAAATTTCAACATAATTCATATTTGAATTCATTGTTATTATTCTCTGGTCGTCTGTACGATAATTAAAGCAAACTACTAGAATGGAGTCAGAGATAGTTATGCATAATACTCCCTCTGTCCCGAATTAGTTGACTCAGATTTGTCGTTTTTTATAGAAAAGGAGGATGTACCCCCGGCCTCTGCATATGATGCATGCATCCATTTTATTAATTATTCTCAAAGACCATACAAAGTGATACATCAATAAGCCTGAAGCCATCATCTTGGCAACTCTGTTGCTACTCCTATCCCCTTGATAAAGATGTGCCGAATGTCCAGGCCTAATACCAAACAGACATCGCACCAAAGCCTAACATCTAAAGCCAGATGCCCCACCCAAGCCACTACCTGGATTGGGTCACACCCCGGTCCGACACACTCCCAGTGAGCACCGCACGCTGCGAGGGCCGTCACTCCATCTTCCATCGATCCATCCTCAGAGCAGAGCTGATGCACCGATCTTGCCAGGCCTCTGCCATCGACTCCACCATGACGCCAGACAGTCTCCTCCTCGTGGGCGAGTCCATCTCCACGCATCGAACGCCCAGTCACCACAGCTCCATGCCGCCGAGATCCTGCCGCCATCAAGATGTGAGATGACGCACCGCTCCATCAAAGAATCCGCCCTCTGGTCCCTCGATCACGTGTGTACCTCCAAAAATGATGCCCCCACGGGGGGAACGACACCAGAGCGTCGCCGTCATCCGATCATCCGATCTAGGGTTTCCCTCAGAGGTAGCAGAGAGTGGCCTTCAACTTCTCCACGGCGATGCCTTCAAGAAGGGAACGACGCAGATAGTGCCGCCACCGCCGGCCTTGGCAGTAGCCGAAAGCAAGTTTTCACCCAGATCTGTTCGAAGGAATCCAACACCCGTGCACGGCCGCCGCCACCACCAGGCTGAGCACACGCCGCCGGCGGCAACTCCATGATGCCCAGAGGCCACGAGACTCGCCGCCACCACGCCTGACAGGCAGCCACGGCCAGGTCCGAGCACCACCCAGGTCCAATCTAGGGTCAAGAGCCCTAGGCTGCAGCCGCTGTGTAGGCGGCACCACCAGACGGGGACATGCCCTCCACCCTGCCACAAAGCGAGCCGCCACCGGAACTTCGAGGCGCCGCGCCACCAAGCCCCCCGGGAGCGACTGAGCCGCCGTGAGGAAGAAGGGAAGCCGCGCCAGGCGAGAAGCCCCGCCGCCGCCGGCACTCCCCAGGCTTTGCCCATTGGTGGCTCTCGGCAACAGCGAGGGGAAGGGGAGGGTGGAGGAGGGTCGGCGGCGGGGGCGGCTAGGGTTCCCCCGTGTCGCCTCCGAGAGGGACGCGGGTGACGGGGGGACACTAATTTGTGGTATCTAGACAAATCAAAGTCAACTAATTTGGGACCGAGGGAGTATAACTAATTGCTTTTTTTGTTATAGCTGTGCTCTGCTCTAGCTTGTCCGCTACTAATTTATGCATTAGAAATAGAAGTTTATTATAATCCTGATCATGAAGAATGTATAATTAATGTAGTCCTTATAAATAATGATGAACTATGCAACTAAAATTGGGGCAGTACATATTACAAAAAATAAAACTGGTGTTGCTAAACGGTGCAGGTTGAACGGATGAATTAAGACTATTGTAAGGTGAATACTAAAACTAGTAGTAATGGAGCCTTTCACCAAGCTGGCAGAGAATGAGACTGCTCAGTTACAGAGAGCAGTATTTGCCCAGTATATTATGATGAAAAAATTATTCATGGAGCTAGAAGAGGAAAGGGAGGCTTCATCAAGTGCTGCAAGCGCTGCCCTGTCAATGATTAGAAAACTTCAGAAAGAAAAGGAGGCAGAGAGAATGGAAGCATGTCAGTACAGAAGAATGGCTGAAGAAAGGATGAATCATAGTGACAAAGCCCTGGAGGTCGTGAAGGAAGTCATGCAGCACAAGGAACTAGAGATCTATTATCTCAGGAGCCAACTCCAAGTGTATAAACAAAGGTTACTGGGTGTTGGTATTGATGATTGTGATATTGCAGACGAGACGATAACAAAAAATATACCTTTGTTTGGAAGCAGAGATGTAGAGAATCTTTGTTATACCATCAAAAGGAATTTCTCTCTTCCAACTTTTCAGTTGAGTAAACGTTTTGCTGAAATGGACATGAACAAAAACAACGGATCGGTTGCGTCAGGGAGGAGCAGGCTAGGTGTTTACATGCACAACTCTAGTGAAAATGAACTGGAACAAGTTTCCAGCGACCTGAAAGCCATAGGTTCCAAGGAAAGCTTAGCAGCAGATATGGACAGTACTGAAAAGCATGGGGAAGAACCAAAACCTCCAAGCAACAGTGGTACTGAACACTCTTGTCCATCGGAAGGGTCTTCTCGTTCTTCCCCCTTCTTAATGGCGGGGCATCACACAGATATATGTAGTCAAAGAGCAACACCGGTTGGCAAAGATGTCCAAGACACGCTACATCCTGATCCACTCGGGTCACTGCGTCCAGACAATGAAATGGATAACACTGTAGCTCATCATATAGGTCATGCTGACACACTAAAGCATCCAGAACTAAGCAAGGCGCCGGCAGAATACTCATGTACTCCTACTAAACATAGCATCAGCACAAAGGAATCTGAAACGCCTCACGCGGTTGCTCTTAGAGATAAAGGGTCCTATGTTCTTTCGAAGTTTTCAGCGACGCGAAAAGTTGGCTCCATGAATAACGTTGACAGACATGTCCGTGTAGCTGCGGCGAGTTCTACGCCACGAGCTGGAGTCGAGAGAACAAGATCAAGGCTGAAGCGTGTTCAGAGTGAAAAGATGATTGAGCTAAATGATCCTAAGAAGAACAAGGAGCAGATCATAATGCTCAAGGAGGTATACGAGCAGCTTAACATGATAGAAGCACACATGAGACCTTCCGCTTCACAGGAGACCCCTAGAAATGACCAGTCGTTGGATTCTGTTATGGAGGTACTTCTCTTCCTGGATTTAAAGTTTAATTTTTTTTTACACTGCCTTGTACTGTACAAGTTTCTCAGAAAACGTTGTATTATTCAGGTCTAGTTTTGGTCATAGACTGTTGAATTAGTTACACGAACCAAAAAGGTCCATCATTATCTTGTAGGAAAATAAAAGGAGTGGTCTGTTGGCATTAAATCTAACAACTACTACCTCTATAACTAAATATAAGATGTTTTTGCAGTTCAATTCTCAAAAGAAATGTCTTATATTTAGTTACAAAGGTATACTATTCTCAAAAGAAAAAAACTACCATCATTATCCTTTTTACAGTACAATAATCTGAGTGATCCCTACATCCTGCATTCCTCAGCATAACTTTTGACAGACTATAAACTTCTGCACTGCTAAATGTGTAGAACGGCAAGTGATTCTAATGTATAGATGCAAAATATTCCAAATAAAATTTACAACATAAAACTGAAATTCTTTGGAAGTGCAGAAATTGAGAGACTTCTGATTCTACACAATGGTGATCATTATCTTGTCGTGTATGAAGTTGCCTTTTTATTCTACACACTTTTTTTTTTGAGAAGGAGGATAACCCCCGGCCTCTGCATCAGAACGATGCATGCAGCCATTTATTTATTCTACACACTAGTAGCCATTATATTTTCTGTGTATAAAGTTTCCTTATCTTAGTCTACACACTGGTGACCATCACATTTTTGCGTACAAATTTGCCTTCTCTAACCATGAATACATTCACAGGCGGCTCTGTCCTTCTCCATATAGTCCAGCAATTCAAGTTCTGCTGTAGCTTGAAGGTATAAAGCCTGTGCCTGCTTGCTTTTCAAGATCGTCTTGGAACAAAGACAATTTTTGGTATTTAGGTGTCTGAATTTCTCCGTCACATCAAACGGAGGTGTAATTTGAAGAAGTTCAGCACAAATTCGATTCATAACATTTGTATATAACACTCCCTGAAATGTGTGCAGTCGTCACCAGCAACTCATTTTTGAAGAAATGTGGGCATGAGTCCTGCTGACCTGATGCCCACTCTTAACATCCGGTGTATGGGACATTTCATCTTTTTAGGATCCTTGGATTGAACCAGGCTGCATCCCAAGCAACTAGCAGTCTCTGGTCGTGGGCTGGCGCAAGAGAGTTGTAGAACTTCTATATCTTATGATAACTAGTATTGATGACTGTGAAATGCAAAGAAATTCATGTTTACAAGAAACCAAAAGGCCATGGTGCACGTGATAGTATCTCAAGGTATGCTAAAAGTAGTGTCCAATGAATTGCTATGATAGCAGCAGCGTTTCCGAAGGAACCAGCCCGAATCTTCTATGTGCATTATAGAATGCTGGAATAAGTACCTTGGCTGGAACATCAAAGCTTTGGTACTTATGTTTCATCGAGGAAGTTTCTCATTCCTTTTTCACGATGCCTCTTTACCTCAATAAGAGAAAAAGATGCAGGCAAAACTAGATCTTATGGGAATGGAGATGTTTAGTCTTTTGTCATTTGATCAAGCTCTTCCTTGAGTTCTTTTTTCTCTTTTAAAACGCAGTTGGTTCTTGACTTGTACGTTCCAAGATCGTCTTTTTGATGATTTAGGTCGAATTGCATTCTCACGTACAATTTCTCATAATTGCAGTACGAAAGCAACTAAAAAGCAATAGCCAAAGTTTATTGAGCAATCATAGGACTGGGGGGAAGATCCCCACCTGAATATATTACTCAAAGGTGCCCAAGGGCAAGTTGCAGGGTACTTAGAGATTACAGCTAGAGGAGAGGTACATGCGCCAAGACATAGCAGCCTCCCTACTAACGTGGTGCTTAAATCTAAAGGCCCAAAGCACAAAATCGAAGATAATGTTCCGAATAGAATCTAGAGGGGAGTGTATCTCGTTACGGAAAACATGAGCATTTCCAGAGTCGCAGACCTTCCACAGGATGGCGAGGGCGACGGTAGGCCATGTGTTGATGTCGAGGCCAACCGAAGTAGGAGTATCCCAGATGTGGTCGATGGAGTGAGGGGCCTGAAGACCCAAGAGGGACTAGAGCTAATCCGCGCATGGGCAGAGGAGGGCGAGGTGCATCGCTTCCTCAAAAGGTAAGTCATAGCGAGGGCAAGATGACACCAAGGTGATGGTCTTGTGATGTAAGTTCGCCATCGTGCTTAGGCTGCCACGGCAAAGAAGCCAACCGAAGATCTTAACCTTGATAGGTGCCTTTGAGCCCAGATGTACCCTGCAGCGAGATCAAGCTCATGGTCAGAGGAGAGCAATGAGTAGGCGCACCTCGAGGTGAACGAGGAACAGTAGGTGAGGAACCTGTCATCGGGCGCACCGCTTGTGGTAACATCCTGCAACAAAGAAAAAACAGATGCAAGCTCGGTAGAAGCCATGTTGGTTAGGCGGTTCCGCAGGTTAGCAAGTAAACCATTATGCATGACATAAGATACCAGGACAGAGGGTGAAGTGGAGTGAGGGAAGAGGTGGGGGTAGTTTTCTACGAGCGGAGTCGACAGAAGCCAAGTGTCGAGCCAGAAGAAGGTGGAAATGCCATTGTTAGTAAGGATGAAGGAAATTTTACGAAGTTGGCATAGCTGATGGTTAACAATTTTCCAGAGGTAGTGGGGGTTTTGGGGCTTAAGTGTGAAGTCGAGAGAGTAGTGTTAGAAAAACCAGTTGACCCAAGGCAGGTCAGGGTTTTGGAGAAGTTTGAAAGAGAATTTCATGAGGAGACAACTATTTTGGAGAGTCAAAATTTTGATACCAAGGCCGCCAGCCGTCTTGGGTGTGCACACATCTTTCCAGGCGATAGGCATTTTGCCCCGGAGCAATTTTTGTCAGCCACCCAGAAGAAGGATCTACGGATAGCATCTAACCTTTTGATAATCTTCTCGGGTATTCTAAAGACAGACATAAAGTGAGTGGCGAGAGCGTCTAGAGTGGGAGAGATTAGTGTAAGTCCGGCTCCTCGAGAGAGAAGTTTTACCGCCCAACCAGAGAGGTATTTTAGGAAGCGCTGAATGGCGAGTTCAAAAGCAGAGGACGGGAGGCGCGTGTGAGAGAGAGGGATACCTAGATAAATCTGGGGGAAGGAGGAGAGGTCACAACCAAAGGTTTTGGTGATGCTAAGCCTGGTTGTGGGGTCCGTGTTGATGGGCACAAAGGTAGTTGTCTGAAAGTTGATAGAGAGGCCGGTAGAAAGGGCGAACTTGTCAAGGATGCCTTTCGAGTTTGGTCGCGACATGGCAAGAAGCATGTGCAATGATTAGGGTGTCATCAACAAACTGGCTCGCATTGGGGGGGTCTGTCATTGTAGATCGGGTGGCAGAGCTGGTCAAGCGAGAAAGACTGGATGGTTAAGCGTTGAAGCAGGTTTGTGATGATAATAAAGAGATAGGGTGAAACAGGGTCACCCTGCCGTAGACCATTCTTATAGTTGATCCAATGACCCGGCGTCCCATTTAGCAGCACCGCCGTCTTGCTAGAGATAGGCAGAGTTCGGATCCAGCTTACAGTGGCAGGCGGAAAACCTCTAGATAAGAGAATGAGGAGGAGGGACTCCCAACAAATAGATTCAAAGGCTTTGCGCAAGTCAAGTTTGAAAACCATAGTGGACGCCTTTCGAATGTGGCAGGCGCTAAGGATATCGGCTACGTAGATGAAGTTCTCAGCAATGCATCTCCCAGAGATGAAGCCAATTTGGTCTCCATGGACAAGAAGAGGAATTAGTGGTTTTATCCTGTTGGTAATAACCTTAGCGACCGCCTTGGAGTGCAGTTCTTCAGGGATATAGGTCTGAAGTCATCAGGCGATCTAGCTGAGTCTTTTTTTGGAAGCAGAATCATGTGTGCTCTCGTGAAGCGTTCAACATTTACATGAAGGGTTGCGAAGTCCTAGAAGAAGGGAATGATCTTATGTTTAATGTTGTTCCAAAATTTGCGGTAGAACCCTGGCCCAAGCCCGTTAGGTCCAGGACTAGCATTAACGTTCATCTGGAGGAAGGCATCTTGGATTTCTTGAGTGGAGAAGGGAGAGTCCAAGTGGCGAAGCTGAGGGGGTTGCGTCGGGTAAAGGTCTTGGAGGGTGAAAAGCCAAGTCGAGATTTTTGGAGTACCAAGAAGGTGGTGAAAGAAGTCGCGGAGGATTGCGGCCTTGGTGTCATTGGCAGAGAATTCAACCCCATTGTCTTCAAGGATGGCGATGTTGTTTTTGCGGAACCTCTGGGAGGCAGAGACGTGACAGAGTTTGGAGTTCTCATCCCCATCGATGATGGCTTTTACTTTCCCACTTTGTTTCCAGAAGAGAACCTTCTAACGGATGGCACGTTGGAGGGCGGAGATAACGACCAGTATAAGAGAGGACTCGAAGAGGGAGAGGGAGCATTTTTCTTCTAGCCGGTCGATCCTATAGATGATAAGCTTGCAGTGGTGAACATGTCTGATAGTTTTGGACCAAATTTTGAGGTTCGATCTAGTACATTTTATGGCAGTGGCAAGGTCTAGGTTGGAAGGGATTAGAGGGTGCTCAATGGGCCAAGCCTTAGATACGATACGCTTACATGCCGGTGAAGGGCCCAGAAAGATTCAAAATGAAAGAGGCGGGAACCAGGGATATGCGGAGAGACATTGATTATAAAAGGAATGTGGTCGGAGGAGAAATGGGTTATGGAAGACAAAGTTGAATTTGGGAAGTGGTCTTCCCAGGCAAAGTTAAAGAAGGCTCGGTCAAGGCGTTCTAAAGTTGGAGTTTGACGATTGTTATGGACCGACGTGTTAGTTGTTGTGGACCGATTCTCTAAAATGGCTCATTTTATCCCATGCAACAAGATAGATGATGCTTCACATATTGCAAATATCTTTTGTAGGGAAATCTTGCGCCTACATGGAGTGCCCAATACGATCGTCTCAGACCGCGACGTCAAGTTCTTGAGTTACTTTTGTAAGATTCTATGTGCCAAGCTCGGAATCAAGCTCTTGTTATCTTCAGCATACCATCCCCAAACCGACGGCCAAACGGAGGTGACGAACCGTACACTCTCCACTCTACTTTGCGTGTTGATCAAGAGGAACATCAAGGAGTGGGAGGAGTGTCTACCCATCGCCGAGTACGCCTACAACCGCGCAAGACATTCAACTACCGGCAAGTCCCCCTTCGAGCTCGTCTACGGTTTCAACCCGTTGTCCCCATTGGACATTCTACCTCTTCCACTACAAGAGCGCACCAACATGGACGCGAGTGCATGAGCAAGCTACCTCAAGAAGATGCATGAAGATACAAGACTCACCATCAAGCGCCAAGTATAACGCCTCGCAACCAAGCTCAACATCAACAAGCAATCCATTATATTCAACATTGGAGATCTGGTGTGGCTACACCTTCTCAAGGAGCGCTTCCCCAACGAACACAAGTCCAAACTTCTACCATGAGCCGATGGACCCTTCAAGGTGCTTGAACGCTACAACAACAACGCCTAGAAGATCAACATTCCACGCAACAAGTACTTCGTGAGCGACATCTTCAATGTCGGCGATCTCTCCACGTGCCATGGTGATGAGGATTTCGATCCGAGGTTGGATCTTTCCCAAGGGAGGGGAGATGATGCGGAGCATCCTATGGTCATCCCCATGGACCTACCATCGTCTCACCAAGCGCCAAGAGGACCCATGACACGAGCACGAGCTAGAGCTCTCGAGACCGAGGTGACTTCTTTCCTTAGTGATATCTCATACGATCCTCTCGAGACATGGCTACTACCTAAGTCTGGAATGTTGTGCATGATTAGGTACCAAGAGAACCATCCCGAGGATGCACATGAAGATGGTCAAGCTCCCAAGTCCACGGATGAAGAGAACCAACGAAAGAAGACGAGGATCTGCAGCCAAAGCTACAGGGTCCGGACATCCGGCCCGTCGCCCCGGAAATCCGGCTCCCAGCCGGACATCTGGACAAGCCGTCTAGAGAGTACAGAAGCCTGCCCTGATATTCCGGACATCCGGACACGACCCCGGACATCCGGGCCTTCATGACGCGCCGGACGTCCGGCCAGCGCCCGGACATCCGGACCATCCCTGCCCAAGGAGATCCAAGACGGCGCCAGGCCAGCCCGGACATCCGGCCCGACAGCCTGGACATCCGGCGCCTCACGAACGCCCGGACATCCGGCCCGATGCCCGGACATCCGGGCTTCCCTGTCTGCGTACAGTGTAAAGGGCCGAGCCCATGTATCCCTTCGCCCCCTAGACTATATATACTTCTACTCCGCCCTCTTTCTAGGGTTAGCATTGTGATAGCTCATATTTGAGACAGAGCTTTCTCATCCATCCGGATCTATTCCACCGCGAGGGACCGACACCTCTTCAGAGAAGATCCACGTTGGATTCAAGACCTCCTCTTAGAGAACACCCTCCTCACGGAGAAGAACCGATTACCCTATGTATCGTCCCTTGTTGGATTCGGATATTGTATCTCTTGGTGTTTCGAGGATCTATCATATGTTTGACCATATTCTCGTTGGTTGAGTGATTTCTCTTGTGTCTCCCTCATGTTCCCCTCGTTTCCCCTCTCGTGTTCTTCGTGTTCTTGGTATGATTCCCTCCAAACGTGAAAGATCGGGCGTCTAGGGTTCTACCCTACATCAATGGTACTTCGGCAACCGATGGGCGATCGTCAAGATTGGAGGCCAGAGAGATCTCCTGGAGTTCTTGTCCAGGGGTTCAAACACTCCAATCACTTCGGAGACCGGGACACTGTTTTCCCAGGTTCAGGCCATCGGAGAGGTGTAACACCGTACTTGTGCTATGTGTATTCTGGCTTGTATATCGGAAGCTCTAATGCTTACAACGGGCACAATGAGCCCTAAGTGTCCTCATGGGGATCTGCCCTTTAGACAGCCTCCTTTGCGGCTTATATAGTGCAAGGAGGGTTACACCATTGGCCCAAACATGCTGACAGCAACCCACTACGAGATGGCGTTGTCCGCACGTTGCAGAGGTGATCCACCGGGGACCGGCCATGCAGAGAGGTTATCCTTGGAAGTGACATTTGATGCTCGCCAACCTACCCCTTGACACTTTCAATGACACGTCCTTTCGCTTGTGCCATGACAAGTCAACATACCCCTCCTGCCATCTGTGCCCTTATGACGCGAGCGCTACTAGCAGCATGGGCTCCATCGGCGCGCATCAGTCATCCTTGGGGATGATGGTCCGCGCCAGTTGGTACCCATCACTAGTGTAGTGACCTGCTATACAAACGGTTTTTAACCCCTTTCTGCGATGGAGTTTTAAACTACGCCTTACCTGTGTATGCGATAGGGGGCCCTTCCCACACGACCCAGAAACTGTCAGGATAAGTCCTCTAGTCAGAAGTGCGGGGCAAAATGAGCTCGTGTGCGATCGGGCGAGCCATCACATACAATTATGCGGGCCCAAACGTTTCCTTTCATATGTACATACCGCACAGTGAATCCCAGACAAACGTTCCCATTTGTATGTACATCCCACACAGTAAATCTCAAACAAACGTTTCTATTCGCATGTACATCCCACATAGTGAATCCCACACAAATGTTTCTGTTCGTATGCACACCCGGTACAGTGAATCCCAGACAAACATTTTCATTCGTATCTAGATCACACACAGTTTTCTGTATAGCCTCGTCTGTGATAGGTGTAACGATCACGCACTCTCTGCCTCCATTAACCTTTTGCATTATTCAACTATATCACACACGATTCATTGAAGAAAACTATATGACATTGGGCTATCCATCACACATGCTTTTACTACTAGAAACATTTGTGAAGTTCCATGACCCATTAGCAGGTTTATTAGTTTACTATTAATAATTCCAGTATTAAGCAAATTCACATTTCATATCGAACAACTGTTTGCCACTTTCGTATCAGGCACACAAATATATTCTAACACCACAGTACAACATATAGCTAGTTCACCTACATAAGCACATATACAACAAAAAGAACAAAAAGAGTTTGTAAAAGTTTTTCTTTATCACTTTCAGTTTGTTAACTGAATTGCTTGAGGACAAGCAATGAGTTAAGCTTGGGGGAGTTTTTATGTCCCAAACATATCTGCTTTTTCAAACATTTTTGCTCTTGTTTTGGACTCTAATTTGCATGATTTGAATGGAACTAACCCAGACTGACGCTATTTTCAGCAGAATTGCCATGGTGTTATTTTTGTGCAGAAATAAAAGTTCTCAGATTGGGCCGAAAATTTATGGAGATTATTTCCAGAATATATAAAAAACATTGGCAAAGACAACTACCGGAGGGGGGCCACCCAGGTGCCACAAGCTCAGGGGGCGCCCACCCCCCAGGGTGTTCCTAGTGAGTTTGTGGGCCCTTGGAGCCTCCGACAACCCTAAGTCCAACTCCATAAGGTCTCATGGGGAAAAATTGAGAGAAGGTATCATCATGTTTTATGAAGCGGAGCTGCCACCACTACCTATTCTTCATTGGGAGGGCTGATCTGGAGTCCATTCGGTGCTCCGAAGGGTGGAATTCGTCATTGTCGTCATCATCAACCCTTCTCCATCAACAATTCCATGATGCTCACCACCAGGAGTGAGTAATTCCTTCATAGGCTTCCTTGACGGTGATGGAGTTGGATGAGATTTGTCATGTAATCGAGTCAATTTGTTAGGGCTTGATCCCTAGTACCCCCTATGTTCTGAGATTGATGTTGTTGTGACTTCTCTATGCTTAATGCTTGTCACTAGGGCCGAGTGCCATGATTTTAGATCTGAACTCTTTATGTTTTTATGAATATATTTGAGTTCTTGATCCTATCTTGCAAGTTGTATGCACCTACACCGTGTTATGATCCACACACCCCAAGGTGACAACAATTGGGATTCTTTTGGTGATTATCGTAGTATGAGGAGTTCATGTATTCACTATGTGTTAATGCTTTGTTCCAGTTCTCTATTAAGGAGGTCTTAATATCCCTTAGATTTCCTTACGGACCCTGCTACCACGGGAAGGTAGGATAAAAGATGTCATAATGTTCTTATTATAAGAACGTATGACTATATACGAAATACATGCCTACATTACATTGATGAATTGGAGCCATTGTGTATCTCTCTAGGTAGTGATTGTTATATGATGAATGTCCTCCAACACAAATATCTATCGCCGATCCAATGCCAATGCTTTTCTCATATTGGTTCTCACAATGTTACTTTCATTGTTGCTGTTGTTACAATCACTATAAATTGACACTGTTATTGTCCCTCTTACTATTGTTACTGTGCTACTAAACACTTTACTGCAGAAATATAATTTCCTAGGTGTGGTT
Organism: Triticum dicoccoides; assembly: GCF_002162155.2. Classification (NCBI taxonomy): domain Eukaryota; kingdom Viridiplantae; phylum Streptophyta; class Magnoliopsida; order Poales; family Poaceae; genus Triticum; species Triticum dicoccoides. The sequence goes on from NC_041393.1 coordinate 354,743,606, forward strand.
CAATTGACAACTCAACTGCTAAGGCTTATAAATGTTCTTTGGTTCCCCTTGTGTCAAACCAATAATTTGGGTGAAATACTACCCTTGAAGATTGTCGCCGTCCCCTATAGTTGTGGGTTATCATTCGCGCACTTCCTTTTGTTGATAATCCCTCAGGTGACGTCTTTTGGATAAATTGTCATAATGGAGAAAATCCTTAGAAATGGTAATGAATCATGTACTTAAAGTGATAATCACTTTCCCTAAAAGAATCAAGCAAGAAGGCCAAAGGAACGAGCGTCCTCATGCTTCCAAAGCGAAAGATGACATTCCATATGACCGCGAGCACCCGTATGAGCAGGCATATGGCACGTCGCCACCATCGCCATATCGATTATTTCCACCCAATCGAATTAGATCGTGGATCAGATGCCCAAAGACATAAAAAATTCACCTAGAAGACAGAATCCTAGCTTGCCTCCGGATTTCATCCGGAGGAGGGATTGGCAAGGAAAAGGAGGGGTCCTTCCCATCACGAGGAAGGGGACAACATTATCGCACTGTCATCATCATCTGCAACATCAAGAACCCTAGTAGATCCTTCTATGTATCATTTGAATCACTCATCCATGTATTCTGTTGTTGTTGCTATGATGTTTGTTGTCCTCTTGTGTTAGTAGACCCCTAGTTCTCGAGGATATGGACGAACCTTGGTATGTGTAGGAGATGAAACGTTAATGTGGATATAAGATCCCCATTGAATTCTTAGTTTAATAACTTCATGAATGTTCTGAATGGGCCCCGCTCAACATTTGAGCCTTATGGTCACAAAGTATATCGTTGTCATTGTAAAGGTTTAGGACGTGAAGGTAATTCGAGCTGACAGTAAAAGCCTAATGCTCCTAGACTTTGCAATTGACCGGGGAATCATGGAGAACCCTTAGAGAGGCCGCATCCACGGGGAAACCCTTAATTTTCATGAGTTGTAACCCTTTGGGGAAGACTATGATGGTGGCATGCATGGCACGAAGTCTACTGCAAGTAGAACATGTACTGTACTCGGCTCCGCCCAGCATAATCGTCAACAGTCACTCAAGTATCCTGTCTATACTACGCTTATGCATATGTGCGCTAGTTACATACTAGTGGGGATTCCGGACTCCCTGAGAACACCTTTTTATTATGTTGTTTCACTAGTCATTACAATTTGTGCACTTCATTTACATTTACGTTATTTAGTTAGAAGTCACAACACTAGTCAAAATCATTTATATCCACCCTCACTCTGCTTTGAGTCTACAATTATCTGCAGGAATAGAAATACATAATTCTCCACAAGAGGCAAAAATCGGATTCATGTGCTCCCTATGGGATCAATACTCTTACTTCAAAAAGGCTACAGATAAACCTTGTGTACTTGTAGGTCATCAAGCTTTTTCTGACGCCTTTATCAGGGAGCTGAGTGCTTTCTGGCCTTGCCTTAAGTTTTGGATTATTTTGTGTCCTAACAATTTTTGCAGATAAAAAGCAGCCATGGTCCTTCAAGAGCAAATTTGTCAGGTAGGAGTGGAATTGGTTGCAGGACCATCTCGAGGAGAGAATGTTATATCAGTTGGTCGTGACCTACCTGGCAAAACATATGAGATAAACCGTCGGTTGACTGCTATGGTGAAAGAAAATATATTCCGAGGTTATGCAACTGAGTGCTCGTATATGGATATTACAAAATTTGACCTTGCATGTGGAACTTTTCAGTTTCAAGACTTGACTAATGATGAAATAAAGGCCAAAATTAGATTGAGAAGCTGCCAAATGGTTGAAATGCTAGCCTGTGAACATCTTGAGGAGCTGGTCAGAATTGTTAAAAGCGTTCTTTACTCATTATTATCCTCAAGGAAATTATATACAATAAGAAGGAAAATCAGCAGCTTTGGGCAACGAGAAAGTGAGAAATTGGTAGATGCATATATAAGGTATCGTGAAATACTCTTTGCATGTCTTGAACACCATTATCATGATTACTTAATAGTTAACTTCTTTCATGGTGGACTTGACTCACAAAGTAAACCAGCTTTAGATCTTGCTTATAAAGGTTCTTTTCTAGGAACTGAGATATCATAGGCTTCGAGTTTACTTGACAGGATGAGGTATAATGCTGAGAACTGGTACCTTTGTTCAAAGGACAATAGTATGGTTGATCATGTTTATGATAGTATTAAGTCTTTCCATAGAATTTCAAAAGTAAAAGACTTACATTGTGAGTTAAACATTGGAACTGGCCCCATGTTGCATGTTTCGAAATACTTTTCTAAGTTCTTGAAATTTCTAGAGAAAAAGTACTTGAATGCAGTCTAAAGCTATTCACATGGTGGAGGCTATAAACAAGAAGACTACTCTGCCCGAGAGGCAAAAAGAAGCCTATCATAAACCAAATGGTGGAAAGCCATAGGGAACACCTTTAGCTAAGGCGAACAAGAGCGTCAAGGTAGAACAATACGGGATTCCACCTTATGTTGATATAGTAAAAGAACTTGCAACATATAGACCAATAGTGAACAAAGAAGTGCACCTAGACAAAGATACAACTTTTTTTAAGGTTGTACCGAAGGTAAAGATGCATGTAAGCAAATTTTATCATGTTCCTTCGGCTGGAAGTCCTATTTTGGATTATGTGACCCTGGTTCCCCAGTCAATATTATTCCTTACAGTCTTTATGCAACAATCTATGATGAGATTTCTCTGTGTACGCTTGAGCCCACTGATATTGTCATTAAGCTTGCAGATAAAACCGACAGGAAACCTTAGGGCATCCTTAAAGATGTCAATATTATAATAGGCTCGCTCATTTATCCCATTGATATTACTGTAATAATGATCTCTGAGGACAAAGATTGCCCTATTGTCTTTGGAACCACTTTTCTAAATGTTGCAGGAGCACACATCAAGAAGAAGTTTATCTCCATGAAGTGGGGAGATGGGATGATTAAATTCCCATTTTCCTCAATATTAAGCAAGCCATATGAAGAAGAAGCTCAAGATAAAGAAGAGCAAAAATTGAATCAATTACCTGATATTCATCTTAAAATACCAGAACATGAAGTTGATCGGGCATTGGTGAGACCTGGATCCTTACTTGAAGATGAAGAGAAGGAGGAAATTGAAATGATAATGGACGCTACTCCAATAGTTTGTCTGTGCTTGAATAAAGTCTATGAGGTGCTTGAAAGAAAAGGAGACGAGGAACTTCCTCCTCCTACTTTGAAACCCTTACCCAAAGGGTTGAGGTATGATTTTATTGATAATACAGAAACATTTCCTATTATCGTTAATCTTGACCTTTCAGGGAAACAAAAAGAGAAACTATTAGTGGTACTAAGTAAGCATTGTAAGGCTTTAGGCTACTCAATGAAGGATATAAAGGGGATACATTCATCCATTTATTCTCATGCTATCCCTATTGAGGAAGGAGCCAAACAAGTAATTGAAAGCCAAGGAAGACTTCATCCAGCCTCCAAAAACATTGTAAGAAAAGAAGTAATACGTCTCCTTGATGCAAGGATAATCTACCCTATATCTGATAGTAAATGGGTAAGTCCGTTTCATTGGATTCCTAAGAAAGGAGGAGTTTCCTTAGTAACTAATGAAAATAATGACCTAGTCCCTACTAAGGCTGTTATTGGAAATGGAATGTGTGTTGATTTCATGAAACTAAATAAGTGGACTAAGAAGGATCACTACCTGTTGGAGTTCATAAATGAGATATTGGAGATATTGGCTAACTTTATTTTTGCTATCTTAATAGTTATTCTAGGTTCTCGCAAATACCTATCTGGCCTGAGGACCAAGAGAAGACTATCTTCACCTGCCCGTACTATACATATGCATACCGTAGGATGCCATTTTGTATATGGAATGGACCACCCTCATTTCAAAAATGCATTTCAAAAAATTTCCCTAACTTTGTTGAAAATATTGTCGAGGTGTTTATGTACAATTTTTTGCAGATGTGACGAATCAGGTTTCATGCTGAATTGGGAGAAGAGACACTTCATGGTCACAGAAGGGGTAGTGTTGGGGCACAGAGTCTTAGGACTGAGGTAATAGAAAACCAGCCTTACTCCCAGGATATAAAAGGTATGAAAACTTTTATGGGACACACTAGTTTCTATAGAAGGTTTATCAAAGATTTCTCCAAAATATCAAAGCCTTTGACTGGCCTTTTGTACAAGGATGTGCCTTATTCTTTTGACAAATTTTTTGTGCAAGCCTATTAAAAGTTGAGGGATGCTTCCTCCTATCATCCAACCTCCGAGATGGGATGAACCCTTTGAGATTATGTGTGACATTAGCAGTTATGTTGTCGGAGCTGTCTTAGGGCAGCGAGATGATAAAAAACTCAATGTGGTATTTCATGCTAGTAGGAGCTTGGATGAAGATCAAATACATCTAGGTACCACTAAGAAAGAATTGCTTGCTATGTCTTTGCTTGTGATAAACTTCATCCTTATATCATTAACTCAAAAGTGGTAGTTCATACAGATCATCGTGCCTTGCGATACCTTCTTTCAAGAAGGATGCTAAGTCTCGGTTGACTCGATGGTTATTACTGCTTCAGGAATTTGATTTGTAGGTAGTAGATCGCAAAGGAGAAGACAATTCAGTAGAAGATCACCTGTCGCATATGGAAAGGATACCTTATGACCCAATCCGAATAAATGAATCCTTCCTAGGTGAGAGTTTGGCTATGATAAAAAAGATAGAACCTTGATTTGCAAATTATGCTAACTTTTTTGTAGGAAAATATATGTTGCCTGATATGAATTATCATTAGAGGAAAAACTTCCTAAGTGACCTAAAGTATTATTTCTGGGACGATCCTTTTGTTTAACGTTATGGACTGGATGACATGATTAGGCGCTGTGTCCCAGAGCATGCGATGAATGTTATACTTGAAGGTTGCCACAACAACCCTTATGCTGGGCATCATGCTAGTGACAGAACCACTGCCAAGGTGCTTCAGTCGGGATTCTATTGGCCAACTCTCTTTAGAGATGCTCACAGGTTTGTTAAAAATTGTGATGTGTGTCAACACACACGTAACATAGGAAGGAGGCAAGAAATGCCCATGAAGTGTAGTCTAGTCTGTGAACCTTTTGATGTTTGGGGATTGGACTATTTGGGACCTTTCCCTATTTCAGATGGGTACAGTCATATTCTTGTGGCTGTAGATTATGTTACCAAGTGGGTTGAAGCCTTACCAACCAAACTTTTGGGTAATGTTGCATGGAAAACAAAAAAATATCTACACACACGCAAGATCTATCCATGGGAGTTATTTACCAAAAACCACCACACTTGGGGCTAGGGTAACAACTTAGTACCACATTCAAGGCAGGGCACAAGGAACCACCAACTCTGCGCCTAACAACTAACATAGGGTACTGATTGTCTGATTTGCTCACAATAATAGCAAAACCAACAGGTTGGGCCCACTCGTCAGACCAACATGGCAAAGACTAAATGCGAAACGAACTTTGACCGAATGAGGTGGAACAACAGATGTGGATCCCACCTATCAATGACTCAGTGGTTATCATCCTCCTGTCTCTGTTCGACCAGAGCACGGAGGCGACGACATCGGTGTCCTCTTCCCTGTAGCTTCACGATGAGCTCCTCCTGGCATGTGTCTTGCTCATGTCCGTCACTGAGCCGGTAGAGGGATCTAGGGACGTCGGTGCATCTGACGGAGACAACATTTGGCGCGTGCGGCCTCCTTGTTCAGACCCGATGACGGGTGCTGCTCCCTGTGGCGTGGTCCCGCACGCAGCCTGGTGCCAAACTCAACCATTGGCAGGCATGCACAGGCGGCTTCTTTCTTCCTAGCTTCAATGTGGCGGTGCTGAGCTCTTGCCAGATCCAGGATAAGCGGGGGAGGTAGGTCGAGGCACGGGGGAGGTAGGGGTGTGGCACCACCAGTGACGAAGGATGCAGGAAGCATTGGAATTTTTTGTTGGATCCAGGAGAAGTAGGGAAGGTAGGCAAGCGCAGGTGGCTTCTATCTGCCATGGCCATGGCATGGCGGCACTGGGATGCCGCCGGGTCTAGGAAAAATAGGTTAGGGGTCGCTGGGGAGGCAGGCCGCGGTGCCACCAATTAGGAGGGGAGGCAGATCACGACACCGGCGATGTGAGGGAGAGGCGGGTCGCTTACCATGCAGGAGGACGAAGCTCTACCGACGGTGATAGAGACGGTGTCGGGATTCTTTACAGTAATATGTATAAAAAAGAAACTTTATATGTAGTTGTGTCACTGATGTATGGGCCCGAGCCAATTTTGGAAGCTGTCAGGTGGGACCCTCGTCCACATAAGCAGGAAAATATTGACTTTGACTAATATGTGCCACATCAGCCCTGTAAAGGGGTCCCATAGGTCAGTTTTGTTGTTGTCAAGACTGACAGGTGGGCCTAACCTGTCAGTTTTTCTTTTATTACAATCTTATTCGTCAATCAGTGCTCTGCGTTAGACGTTAGGCGCAAAATTGGTGGTTCCTTGTGCCCTGCCTCAAATGTGGTACTAAGTTATTACCCTAGCCTCAAGTGTGGTGGTTTTGGGTAAATAACTCTATCCATGAAGATGCATAGCAACGAGTGGGGAGAGTGTGTCTACGTACCCTCGTAGACCGTAAGAGGAAGAATCTAGTAACTTGGTTGATGTAGTCGAACTTCTTCGTGATCCAACTGATCTAGTACCGAAAGTACGACACCTCCGCGTTCAGCACACGTTCAACTCGGTGACATCCTCACCTTTTTGATCTAGCAACACAGCAATGTAGTGGATTAGTTATGGCAGCAGGACGACATAGTGACGGTGATGGTGAAGCTATATCCGCAGGGCTTCGCCCAAGCACTATGAAAATATGACTGAGGGACAAAACTGTGGAGAGGGGCGCTGCACACGGCTAAGAGATTGTTGTGATTATGTGTGGCACCCCCTCCCACATATATATAGGTGGGGGAGAGGGGAGAAGCCAGGAGGCACCCCAAGTAGGGCCGAATCCTACTTGGGCTCCTGCCCTGGCCGCGCCCCCTTACCATATATGCCGGAGGGGGAAAGGAAAGGGGGAAGAGGAAAGGAAGGGGGAGGCCGAATCCCCCTCCTTCCATTCTCCCATAGGCTGGCTGCCATAGGAGGGTGCGCCAGCCCCTTGTGCGTTGGTGTGCTCCCCTCTATTGGCCCAATAGCCCCATCATCCTCCCGGGGCTTCTCGGAACCCCTTCCGATTATCCGATTACTACCCGGTACCACCCGAAACTCTTTCGATGTCCAAATAGTATCGTCCTATATATCAATCTTTACCTTCGGACCATTCTAGAGCTCCTCGTCATTTCCATGATCTCATCTGGGACTCCGAACAACATTCGGTCACCAATACCATATAACTCAGATAACACTATATCGTCAACGAACGTTAAGCGTTCGGACCATACGGGTTCGAGAACTATGTAGACATGACCGAGACACCTCTCCGGTTAATAACCAATAGTGGAACTTGGATGCCCATATTGGTCCTGACATATTCTAAGAAGATCTTTATCGGTCGAACCTTATGACAACATATGTAATTCCCTTTATCTGTTGGTATGTTACTTGCCCGAGATTCGATCATCGGTATCTTCATACCTAGTTCAATCTCGTTACCGGCAAGTCTCTTTACTCGTTCCGTAATACATCATCTCGTAACTAACTCCTTAGTCATTTGCTTGCAAGCTTATTATGATGTGCATTACCGAGAGGGCCCAGAGATACCTCTCCGATACTCAGAGTGACATATCCCAATCTCGATCCATGCCAACTCAACAAACACCTTCGGAGATACCTGTAGAGCATCTTTATGATCACCTAGTTACATTGTGACATTTTATAGCACACAAGGTATTCCTCCGGTATTCGGAAGTTGCATGATCTCATGGTCGAAGGAACATGTATTTGACATTCAAGAAAGCAGTAGCAGTAAACTGAACGATCATATGCTAAGCTAATGGATGGGTCTTGTCCATCACATCATTCTCCTAATGATGTGATCCCGTTATCAAATGAAAACACATGTCTATGCTTAGGAAACCTTAACCATCTTTGATCAACGATCTAGTCTAGTAGAGGCTTACTAAGGACACGGTATTTGTTTTTGTATTCACACATGTATTTAAGTTTTGATCAATACAATTATAGCATGAATAATAAACCTTTATCATGAATAAGGAAATATAAAATAACAACTTTATTACTGCCTCTAGGGCATATTTCCTTCAGTCTCCCACTTACACTATAGTCAATAATCTAGATTACATTGTAATGAATCTAACACCCATGGAGTCTTGGTGCTGATCATGTTTTGCTTGCGAAAGAGGCTTAGTCAACGGGTCTGCTACATTTAGATCTATATGTATTTTGCAAATATCTATGTCTTCATCCTTGACCTTTTTGTGAATGGAGTTGAAGCGTCTCCTGATGTGTTTGGTTCTCTTGTGAAACCCGAATTCCTTCGCCAAGGCAATTGCTCTAGTGTTGTCACTAAAGATTTTCATTGGACCCGATGCACTGGGTATTACACTAAGATCAGAAATGAACTCCTTCATCCAGACTCCTTCATCTGCTGCTTCTGAAGCAGCTATGTACTCCGCTTCACACGTAGATCCCGCCACGACGCTCTGCTTGGAACTGCACCAACTGATAGCTCCAACATTCAATATAAATATGTATCCCTTTGTGACTTGTGACTTAGAGTCATCCAGATGAGTGTTGAGCTAGCATCGACATAACCATTTACGACGAGCTCTTTGTCACCTCCATAAACGATAAACATATCCTTGGTCCTTTTTAGGTACTTCAGGATGTTTTTGACCGATATCTAGTGATCCACTCCTAGATTACTTTGGTACCTCCCTACCAAACTTATGGCAAGGCACACATCAGGTCTGGTACACAACATAGCATACATGATAGAACCTATGGCTGAGGCATAGGGAATGACTTTGATTTTCTCTCTATCTTTTGTAGTGGTCGGGCTTTTAGTCTGACTCAATTTTACACCTTGCAACGCAGGCAAGAACCCTTTCTTTGACTAATCCATTTTGAACTTCTTCAAAACTTTATCAAGGTATGTGCTTTGTGGAAGTCCTATTAAGAGTCTTGATCTATCCCTATAGATCTTGATGCCCAATATATAAGCAGCTTCACCGAGGTGTTTCATTGAAAAATTCGTATTCAAGTATCCTTTTATGCTATCTAGAAATTCTATATCATTTCCAATCAACAATAACCACATATAATATCAGAAATGCTACAGAGCTCCCACTCACTTTCTTGTAAATACAGGATTCACCATAAGTTTGTATAAAACCATATGCTTTGATCACCTAATCAAAGCATATAATCCAACTCTGAGATGCTTGCACCAGTCCATAGATGGATCGCTAGAGCTTGCACACTTTGTTAGCACCTTTAGGATCGACAAAACCTTCTAGTTGCATCATATGCAACTCTTCTTTAAGAAATACATTAAGTAATATAGTTTTGACGTCCATTTGCCAGATTTCATAATCATAAAATGCAGCAATTGCTAACATGATTCGGACTGAATTAAGCATCGCTACAGGTGAAAAGGTATCATCGTAGTCAACTCCTTGAACTTGTCAAAAACCTTTCGCGGCAAGTCGAGCTTTTAGATGGTGACATTACCATCAACGTTTGTCTTCTTCCTGAAGATCCATTTATTCTCAATGGCTTGCCAATCATCCGGCAAGTCCACCAAAGTTCATACTTTCTTCTCATAAATGGATTATATCTCAGATTTCATGGCCTCAAGCAATTCATCGAAATCTGGGCTCATCATAGCTCCTTCATAGTTCGTCGGTTCGCCATGATCTAATAACATGGCTTCCAGGACAGGATTATCGAACCACTCTGGTGCAGAACGTGCTCTGTTTGACCTACGAGGTCTAGTAGTAACTTTATCCAAAGTTTCATGATCATCATCATTAGCTTCCTCTCTAGTTGGTGTAGGCATCACGAGAATGGACTTCTATGATGTGCTACTTTTGAATTCGAGAGAAGGTATAGTTACCTCATCAAGTTCTACTTTCCTCCCACTCACTTCTTTCGAGAGAAACTCCTTCTCTAGAAGGGATCCATTCTTGGCAATAAAGATCTTGCCTTCAGATCTGTGGTACAAGGTGTACCCAATTGTTTACTTAGGGTATCCTATGAAGATGCACTTATCCGATTTGGGTTCGAGCTTATCAAGCTGAAGCCTTTTGACATAAGTGTCAAACCCTAAACTTTAATAAAGGACAGATAAGGTTTCTTGCCAAACCACAGTTCATACAGTGTCGTCTCAACAGATTTAGACGGTGCCCTATTTAACTTAAATGTGGCCGCTCTAATGCTTAACCCCCAAATGATAGTGGTAAATCGGTAAGAGACATTATAGAATGCACCATATCCAATAAAGTACGGTTACGACATTCGGACATACCATTATGCAATGGTGTTCCAGGTGGCGTGAGTTGTATAACAATTCTGCATTGTTTTAAATGAAGGCGAAACTCGTAACTCACATATTCACCTCCGCGATCAGATCGTAGAAACTTTATTTTTTTTGTTACGATGATTCCCCACTTCACTCTGAAATTCTTTGAACCTTTCAAATGTTTCAGACTTGTGTTTCATCTAGAGTATATACCCATATATACTCAAATCATTTTTGATGGTCACAAAATAACGGTACCCACCGCGTGCCTCCACACTCATCAGACTGCATACATCGGTATGTATTATTTCCAATAAGTCATTAGCTCACTCCATTGTTCCGAAGAACAAAGTTTCAGTCATCTTACCCATGAGGCATGGTTCGAAAGTATCAAATGATTCATAATCAAGTGATTCCAAAAGTCCATCCGTGCGGAGTTTCTTCATGCGCTTTACACCAATATGACCTAAACGGCAATGCCACAAATATGTTGCACTATCATTATCAACTTTGCATCTTTTGGCATCAATATTATGAAAATGTGTATCACCACGATCGAGATTCGACAAGAATGGACCATTCATCAAGGGTGCATGACCATAAAAGATATTACTCATATAAATAGAACAACCATTATTCTACAATTTAAATGAATAATCGTCTCGCAATAAACAAGATTCAGATATAATGTTCATGCTCAACGCTGGCACCAAATAAAGATTATTGAGGTCTAAAACTAATTCCAAAGGTAGATGTAGAGGTAGCGTGCCAACGGCGATCACATCAACCTTGGAACCATTCCCGACGCGCATCGTCACATCATCCTTAGCCAATCTTCGTTTATTCCTCAGCTCCTGTTTCAAGTTACAAATATGAGCAACCGAACCAGTATCAAATACCCAGGTGCTACTACAAGCACTAGGAAGGTACACATAAATAACATGTATATCAAATATACCTTTGTTCACTTTGCCATCCTTCTTATCCGCCAAGTATTTGGGGCAGTTCTGCTTCCAGTGACCATTCCCTTTGATGTAGAAGAACTTAGTTTCAGGCTTGGGTCCAGCTTTGGGCTTCTTCCCGGGAGTGGCAACTGGCTTGCGATTCTTCTTGAAGTTCCCTTTCTTTTCCTTGCCTTTTTTCTTGAAACTAGTGGTCTTGTTAACCATCAACACTTGATGCCCCTTCTTGATTTCTACCTCCGCGGCATTAAGCATTGCGAAGAGCTCAGGAATCGTTTTATTCATCCCTTGCATATTATAGTTCATAACGAAGCCTTTGTAGCTGGTGGCAGTGATTGAAGAACTTTTTTTTCGTCAATAACACTATCAACTGGAAGATCAAATACCAGTTGAGTCAAGTGGTTATGATACCCAGACATTTTGAGTATGTGTTCACTGACAGAACTGTTATCCTCCATCTTGCAGCTATAGAACTTGTTGGAGACTTCATATCTTTCAACCCGGGCATTTTGCTTGAAATATTAACTTCAACTCTTGAAGTCCCGGTTCTAAGCCGTAAAGCATGGCACACTGAACTATCGAGTAGTCATCAGATCGAGCCTGCCAGACGTTCATAACATCTGTAGTAGCTCCTACAACAGGTCTTTCACCTAGCGGTGCATCGAGGACATAATTCTTCTATGCAGCAATGAGGATAATCCTCAAGTTACGGACCCAGTCTGTGTAGTTTCTACCATCATCTTTCAACTTAGCTTTATCTAGGAACACATTAAATTTAGGGGAACGGTAGCTCGGGCCATTGATCTACAACATAGATATGCAAAACTATTAAGACTAACACTACAAAAAAAGACACATCCGTGACATTTTGGGCCGAACGAATTTTTTTCTGTCATACATATGACACTTCTATGATGATAATTGTGACAAAACCCTGTATCATAATAGATGTGGTGGGCTCCTACTTCTATGAAAAAAATCATGACAGAAAATGGGCTTTTCGTCCTGGGCGGGCCGGAGACGCAGCTGCATGACATTCTTTGAGCCATCCATGACGGAAAAAACCCTGGTAGAAGCGAGGGCGAGGAAAATTTCGGGGAGTTCCCGGTTACGGTGGGCGGTCGGGAGCTGAGCGATGCGCGTTTCTCTCGTACACGTATGCGCGTGTGTGCGAGGCGTTGGCTCTAACTGAACCCGAGCGAGGCGTTGGGCTCTAACTGAACACGAGCGATTGCACTGCAGGCTACGCGTTACTGAACCCGAGCGATCAATCGATGGCTGTTAACTGAACCCGATCAAGCGATTCCTTCGCTACTGCTGCTAACTGAAGTCGATCGATGCTGCCTCTGGG